>NW_006922262.1:1124227-1130837 GCF_000298275.1 Orycteropus afer afer | reverse complement strand
TCAAAACAATTTTTTTTTTTAATTGTTATTTGGGTGAAAATTTACAGAGCAAATGCACTTTCCATACAGCAGTTCACATACACTTTGTCCCATGACATTGACCACAATTTAGCACAATGCAATATCTCCCCTCCCACTTCCTCCAATAGTTACCTCTTCCCTGTGTCCATTCCTCCACGCACTCCTACCCCTTGAGCTGTCTCCCTGTGCCTCTCACGCTAGTTCTCTTCCAAGGAGTGTATATATCTCAGGTAAATGTTCAACTCATATGTCTGTCTATTGTTTGGCTGGAAGCCACATGTGTGCGTTCAATTCCAGACCGAAGGGCAACTAGGGGCCATGGTCTCAGTGGTTCCACCAGGCTCCATCGGGCCAGCAAGCCTGTTCCCTGCTTTTTTTTTTCTTTTTTCCTAATGATTTTGAGTTTTGTTCCACATTGTTCTCCCTGTCTATCCAGGATCTCTTACAAAGATCCTCTTCCAAGTGGTTGACAGTAATAGCCGGATCTGCTGATTTTTTCTTAGTGTTTCTTAAAGTTCTTCTAAAACCTGTTAAATAACTTAACAACATGTAAGCCTTCACTGACAGAAGGATGTTGGCTGCACATGAGATATATTGATCTTATATTAAACCCAGGTTTCCTGAAAGGATATTGACAAATAACTTCAAGGTAGAAATGACTTAAAGAATAAATATTCAAGTAAATCTTCAATATAAAAATTTTTAGAAATCTGAAAATTATGGATAAATTCCACTATTTATAACCCAGGTCTTCAGAATTGCAAATATTATCTAAAACTCAAGATATTAAATATTTCCTTTATTAATTCACTAAAATCATTGATGGTAAATATAAGGGGAAATACATTGAAACAAAAGAGAATTTTAGATATAATATAGGATCTAGATTACATTAGACGAATTTAATCATAGATATAAATTATCATACTGACTTGCTCTCTGGGACAGATTCAAAGAGAGAAAAATTGAAACATTAGAACTTAATAGCATTTAAACTGTCACCACTGACCTTAAGTAGCAGGAATAGCTCAATATTGTCCACCACTTTACAGTGTTTATAAAGCCTCCTTATAGTGTCTAGTCTCTTAGGGAGCATGAAAATATTAACTAAAATCTAATAAAGAGACTATCTTAAACAGAGAAAAATATGGTAAAAATAATGTTCTATTCTATCTTTTTTTAAAAATGCTTATTCTTATGAGATAGATAGTGCATTATATCCCAAAGAATCTCTATAACTGAAGACCAGTCTCATTATAAATTGCACCTCAACATAAAAAAGAAAACAAAAATCTTCAGAGCTTGACCAATAAGCAACACCATGATAAACAAAGAAAGTATTGAAGTTTTCAAGGATTTCATTTTAGTTGGATACACAATCAACATCTATGGAAGCAGCAGTCAAGAATTCAAACTGGCATGTTACATTGGGCAAATTTGCTGCAAGAGACCCATTTAATGAGGTAATAAGCAAAGATGCCATTTTTAGGACTAATGTGCACCTAAACCAAGCCATAATATTTTCAATTGCCTCAAATGCATGCTAAAGCTGGACAAGGTACTAGGAAGACAGAAGAAGAATTAATGCACTGAATTATGGTGTTGTTAAAGAATAATGAACATACCATGGACTGCCAGAAGAACAAATAAATCTGTCTTGGAAGAAGTAGAGCTGTAATTCTCCTAAGAAGTGCAAATGGCTAAACTTCATCTGACATCTTTTACTCAGGTTGTCAGAAGGATCTGGGCCCTAGAGAAGGATAATATGCTTACTAAAGTAGAGGGCCAATGAAAAAGAAGAAGAACCTGAGAAATTTGACTGAAATAATGGCTGCCACAATTAGTTCAAACATATTAATGACTGTGGGGATGGGATAAGACTGGGCAGTGTTTTGTTGTACACAGGGCCCTATGAGTCAGAACTGGCTGATGACACCTAACTTTAACAACAGCAGTATAGTAGGTAGAGTAAGAGTCCCCAACCACCCAAAGATGTCACCATCCTAAAATCATGAACCTGTGAACATGTTAGGTTACCAGGCAACAGGGAATAAAGGTTGCAAATGAAATTAAGATTCCTAAACAGCAGGAGTTCCTGTGGTGCAGTGGTTAAGGCTTCTGGCTCCTAACCAGAAGATAGGCACTTCAAATCCACCAACAGCCCTGTGGGAGGAGGGTGAGGCAATTTACCAAAAAGATTTACAACCTTAGAAATCTTAGATGTGGGTCATCAAGAGACAGAATTTACTCGTTAGCAGTGGTTTTTTGTTTGTTTTTGTTTTTAATCAACTCACTTTAAAATGGTGAGATTATCCTTAATTTTCCACATGGCCCTAATGGAAACACGAAGTATCTTGAAAATGAAAGTGGGAATCAGAAGAGTCAGCATCAGCACAATATGAGCACAATATGAAAAATACTCAATTGTTCGTTACGGGCTTTGAAAATGGAAAGAGGACAGGCACCAAGGAATGTGGGTAACTTCTGGAAAAGACAAGGGAATAGATTTTGCCCTAGAGCCTTCATAATTGAATACAGCCCTGCTAGCACACTGATTTTAGTCCATTGGGTCTCAGTTTGGACTCTGAACTACAGAATTATAAGATAATGTATTTGTCCTATGTCAAATCACTAAGTTTAAGTTGCCTTGAGTCAGAGTTGACTTGATGACACCTAACAAAAACAACAAAAAGCTTATGGTAGTTTGTCACAGCTGGCACGGGAAACAAATACACTTAGATTTAGGTTATGTGGTCTGGGAGACAAGATAATCAATATGTATGCAGCTCTGGAGGCTTGATTGGCTCATTGTGCATAGAAAAACAAGGGGTGTATTTCTGAATGGAAGAACTCTAGGTATTCATAGTGCCTGGTGACAAATGAAAAAGTAAATCTTGCTGATACACTATCATCAGGTGAATAAGATAAACCACAAAAAAATGGCAACCCACCAGATCTATTTAAGTATGAAAATTAAACTCTTTTCTATACACATGCCCAAGCTAATGAGCCACGATGCCCTTTGTTCCATGGAAAACAATCAACACTCACATTTATTCTTCACCCCTGATGATAATCAAACCTTCCAGGGAAAGTGCCAAACAGTGTTTACCTTCATTAATATATTATGATTTCAGAGGCCTTGTATATTATCCTTGCATGCACAATTCTGTAATTGCTTACCATTTTGACATATCCACATCTTTAAAATACTATTTTGTGGAGTTTTTAAGATATCTGTTTTACATCCATACATACCTGATATGTAACATTCATCTTATTTTTGAACTTCTTAAACAAATAAGTTCATTCCTCACAGCTCTGAAACCTAAAGTAACCTCCTTTGGAATACTTTTGATAAGAATTTATTTGAAAGTATAATGTTTACGATTTTATCTCTTTTGTAAAATATTTAGTAGATTGTTGATGGCTTTACCTTATATATACACCTAGCTTAGTCTGGGAGCTCTGGTGGTATAGTCCCTAAGGCATTTAACTGCTAACCAGAAGGCTGGCAGTTCAAACCCATCAGCCACTCCTCGAAAGGAAGATTGGGTAATCTACTTCCATAGTGATACCACTTCGGAAACCCAAGGAGAGATCACATCCAACTTGACGGCAATGAGTTTGGTTTTTGGTTTTACTGCAGTCTAATGATGTCATTGTTTTACCAATTTGAGTGAAGTACAAAAAATGTTACTTATCTTTGTATCTTTTTATCCCTAGTATATATAACTTATTATCTTAAATAATCCTCTGCACCATTCAGAACCACATTAAACAGTATCAACTGTCAAATATAATATAGAAGATTCAATAAGGAAAGAGACTGTCCTTTGCTGGCTTAAATGCTTACACTATTGGCTACTAACTGAAACATTGACAGTTCTAATCCACTAAGAGGCACTTGTAAAGACAGGCTTGACAATATGCTTCAGAAAGACTGTTGTTGTTGTTGTTATGTGCCATCGAGTCGGATCCAACTCATAGTAACCCCTCCTTGGGTTTCCGAGGCAGTATCACTATGGAAGTAAATTGATTGCCCCATCTTCCTTCCAAGGAGTGGCTGGTGGCTTTGAACCGCCAGCCTTCTTGTTAGCAGTCAAGTGCCTTAGGCACTATGATACCAGAGAAAGACTGCAACCATGAAAACCATGTGGAAATATTCTACTTTGCCCACTTAGGGTTGCCATGAGGTGAAATCCACTCAACGACAACAGGTTGGTTTGTTTGTTTTTATTCTTATTGAGATTCATCATTTATTTTGTTCATCACGTGTTTATAATTTGATTGTTGTTTCAAGGATTTCATTTAGCTTTTATTTTAGGAAAAGTGTGCTGATAAAAAAGTCTCAGACTTTTCTTAAGAATGTAGTTATTATCCTTTTATTGATGAAGAAAATTTTTAATAGATACAGAATTGACTTGATAATTCTTCTTCAGGACTTAATGTGTTGCACCATTTCCTTCTGGATTCAATGATCTCAGATAAGAAATCTATATTTGGTTAAGGGGTTTCTCTCTTGCTATTTTTAATTTTTTTTTTTTTTGCCTCTGGTTTTCAAAACTTTGATTATAATGTATCTTAGTTTGTATTATTTTGTGGTTCATTCTTTTTAGGGTAGGTTCAACTTCTTGAATCTTTTGTCAAATTAAGAAAATTTTCAGTTACTATTACCTCAAATGCATTTTTATTCCCACACTATTTTTCCGCTTCTTCTGGGAATCTGATACAATACATAGTAATCGTCTGTTATAGTCCCACAGATATCTGGTGTATCTGTTTATTTTATTTTATAGTCTATTGCTACTTTCTGTTCACAGCATGTAATTTTTAATGTTCTATCATCATGTTAATTGGTTATTGCTTCTGTTCTCTCCATTCTGCTATTCATAGATTTTTGTTTTTGTTTCTTGATTTTTTTTTTATTTCAATTCTAAAATTTTCATTTGCTTCTTTATTCCATCAGATGTTTCTTTCATGAGTCTCTTTTTCATATTTTTTTTTCCCAAATATATTTCAAATTACTCACTGAAACATTTTTATGATACTGTTTTAAAATCCTTGTCAAATAAATCTAACATTTGTGTCATTTTGGTGTTGAATCTATTGTTTGTCTACTTTCATTCAAGTTAAGGTATTTACTGGCACTTTTGGTAAACAAGTTTTTGTTTGTTTGCTTTTAACTTTGTTTTGTGATTTGGGTGAAATTTTACAAAGTGGATTCATTTTACATTAAACAGTTCATACACATTTTGTTTTGTGACACTAATCAACATCTCCACAATAATAGCTTTCCTCCCACTTTCTTCTTGTGGTTACCCTTTCCCTATCTCCTTCCTGCCTATGCTTCCCTGCCTCAATAGCTTTTTTCCTTGTGCAAATGCTGCCCTTCTGATTTCCCATTGTTGATCGTTCTAAGGAGTGCATCTCCCTGGTATAGTTGTTCAGCTTGTAGCCTTCTCTATTGTTTGGCTGAAAGTTAGCCCAGTAAGTCAGTCCAGTTTCAGGCCTAAAGGGTAACTAGGGGCCGTGTTGTTGTTGTTGTTGTTGTTATGTGCTGTCGAGTCGGACTCGACTCATAGCGACCTCTTTTTGGGTCTCTGAGCCAGTATCCCTATGGAAGTAGATTGCCCGGCCTTCCTTCCGAGCAGTGGCTGGTGGGTTTGAACCACCAGCCTTCTGGTTAGCTGTCAAATGCCTTAGGCACTATGCCACCAGAGCTCCTATTAGTGGTCATAGTGTTAGGGTTTTCATCAATCTCTATCCAAACTATAATCCTGGTCCTTTTATTTATTTAATTTTGTTCCACATATGTCTCCTATTCTATGAAGGATCTCCAATTCTAATCACTGTCCAAGTGGTTGGCAGTGGTATAGGGTACCATCTAGTTCTTCTGGTCTCAGGGTTCTATAGGTTGAGGTTATCATTGCCTTTTAGTCCTTTGGACTAACTGTTTTTATGCATTTTGATTTTCTTCACCATTCTTTGTTGTGGATGGGGAGAAACCAATCGTTGCATCTTTCATGGCCACTCCTAAGCTTTTAAGACCCCAGTCACTATCCACCAAAGTAGGATGTAGAACAGTATTTTTTGTGTACAGGGTTATATCAATTAAGCCGGATGTCCTTGTGGCTATGGTCCCAAGCCCATAGTCCCCATAACTCACTCGTCAAGGTGCTTAGTTGTGGCTAAGAAATTATCTTAATTTTGTCTTATTTTAGCCCTTTATTTCACATGGAATTTTATGTAGAACATACAAACATGCATGTACGAATATCATCTGCTCAACCTATTTATGATCATGTGTATATTTCTGTTTGCCTACCAATGCCTGATTTTCTTGCCTGTCTATATACGTATCCACCCATAGATCAGTGTTCCCTGTTACTGATAATGAAGTGTTTTGTATATAATAGTATTTACCTTTATTGTCTGTACCTGTTGGGATACTCTTTGTGTCTTCCTTTTCTTTAGTGATATTGTGTTGGACACACTTATATTATATTGCCTTTCTCTTCCCAAATCAATACCTGTCTCTTAACTGGCAAGCTCTTTCCCTCCCAACTTCTTCCATCTCTATTAACTA
>NW_006922262.1:1118080-1124127 GCF_000298275.1 Orycteropus afer afer | reverse complement strand
GAAATAATGGCTGCCACAATTAGTTCAAACATATTAATGACTGTGGGGATGGGATAAGACTGGGCAGTGTTTTGTTGTACACAGGGCCCTATGAGTCAGAACTGGCTGATGACACCTAACTTTAACAACAGCAGTATAGTAGGTAGAGTAAGAGTCCCCAACCACCCAAAGATGTCACCATCCTAAAATCATGAACCTGTGAACATGTTAGGTTACCAGGCAACAGGGAATAAAGGTTGCAAATGAAATTAAGATTCCTAAACAGCAGGAGTTCCTGTGGTGCAGTGGTTAAGGCTTCTGGCTCCTAACCAGAAGATAGGCACTTCAAATCCACCAACAGCCCTGTGGGAGGAGGGTGAGGCAATTTACCAAAAAGATTTACAACCTTAGAAATCTTAGATGTGGGTCATCAAGAGACAGAATTTACTCGTTAGCAGTGGTTTTTTGTTTGTTTTTGTTTTTAATCAACTCACTTTAAAATGGTGAGATTATCCTTAATTTTCCACATGGCCCTAATGGAAACACGAAGTATCTTGAAAATGAAAGTGGGAATCAGAAGAGTCAGCATCAGCACAATATGAGCACAATATGAAAAATACTCAATTGTTCGTTACGGGCTTTGAAAATGGAAAGAGGACAGGCACCAAGGAATGTGGGTAACTTCTGGAAAAGACAAGGGAATAGATTTTGCCCTAGAGCCTTCATAATTGAATACAGCCCTGCTAGCACACTGATTTTAGTCCATTGGGTCTCAGTTTGGACTCTGAACTACAGAATTATAAGATAATGTATTTGTCCTATGTCAAATCACTAAGTTTAAGTTGCCTTGAGTCAGAGTTGACTTGATGACACCTAACAAAAACAACAAAAAGCTTATGGTAGTTTGTCACAGCTGGCACGGGAAACAAATACACTTAGATTTAGGTTATGTGGTCTGGGAGACAAGATAATCAATATGTATGCAGCTCTGGAGGCTTGATTGGCTCATTGTGCATAGAAAAACAAGGGGTGTATTTCTGAATGGAAGAACTCTAGGTATTCATAGTGCCTGGTGACAAATGAAAAAGTAAATCTTGCTGATACACTATCATCAGGTGAATAAGATAAACCACAAAAAAATGGCAACCCACCAGATCTATTTAAGTATGAAAATTAAACTCTTTTCTATACACATGCCCAAGCTAATGAGCCACGATGCCCTTTGTTCCATGGAAAACAATCAACACTCACATTTATTCTTCACCCCTGATGATAATCAAACCTTCCAGGGAAAGTGCCAAACAGTGTTTACCTTCATTAATATATTATGATTTCAGAGGCCTTGTATATTATCCTTGCATGCACAATTCTGTAATTGCTTACCATTTTGACATATCCACATCTTTAAAATACTATTTTGTGGAGTTTTTAAGATATCTGTTTTACATCCATACATACCTGATATGTAACATTCATCTTATTTTTGAACTTCTTAAACAAATAAGTTCATTCCTCACAGCTCTGAAACCTAAAGTAACCTCCTTTGGAATACTTTTGATAAGAATTTATTTGAAAGTATAATGTTTACGATTTTATCTCTTTTGTAAAATATTTAGTAGATTGTTGATGGCTTTACCTTATATATACACCTAGCTTAGTCTGGGAGCTCTGGTGGTATAGTCCCTAAGGCATTTAACTGCTAACCAGAAGGCTGGCAGTTCAAACCCATCAGCCACTCCTCGAAAGGAAGATTGGGTAATCTACTTCCATAGTGATACCACTTCGGAAACCCAAGGAGAGATCACATCCAACTTGACGGCAATGAGTTTGGTTTTTGGTTTTACTGCAGTCTAATGATGTCATTGTTTTACCAATTTGAGTGAAGTACAAAAAATGTTACTTATCTTTGTATCTTTTTATCCCTAGTATATATAACTTATTATCTTAAATAATCCTCTGCACCATTCAGAACCACATTAAACAGTATCAACTGTCAAATATAATATAGAAGATTCAATAAGGAAAGAGACTGTCCTTTGCTGGCTTAAATGCTTACACTATTGGCTACTAACTGAAACATTGACAGTTCTAATCCACTAAGAGGCACTTGTAAAGACAGGCTTGACAATATGCTTCAGAAAGACTGTTGTTGTTGTTGTTATGTGCCATCGAGTCGGATCCAACTCATAGTAACCCCTCCTTGGGTTTCCGAGGCAGTATCACTATGGAAGTAAATTGATTGCCCCATCTTCCTTCCAAGGAGTGGCTGGTGGCTTTGAACCGCCAGCCTTCTTGTTAGCAGTCAAGTGCCTTAGGCACTATGATACCAGAGAAAGACTGCAACCATGAAAACCATGTGGAAATATTCTACTTTGCCCACTTAGGGTTGCCATGAGGTGAAATCCACTCAACGACAACAGGTTGGTTTGTTTGTTTTTATTCTTATTGAGATTCATCATTTATTTTGTTCATCACGTGTTTATAATTTGATTGTTGTTTCAAGGATTTCATTTAGCTTTTATTTTAGGAAAAGTGTGCTGATAAAAAAGTCTCAGACTTTTCTTAAGAATGTAGTTATTATCCTTTTATTGATGAAGAAAATTTTTAATAGATACAGAATTGACTTGATAATTCTTCTTCAGGACTTAATGTGTTGCACCATTTCCTTCTGGATTCAATGATCTCAGATAAGAAATCTATATTTGGTTAAGGGGTTTCTCTCTTGCTATTTTTAATTTTTTTTTTTTTTGCCTCTGGTTTTCAAAACTTTGATTATAATGTATCTTAGTTTGTATTATTTTGTGGTTCATTCTTTTTAGGGTAGGTTCAACTTCTTGAATCTTTTGTCAAATTAAGAAAATTTTCAGTTACTATTACCTCAAATGCATTTTTATTCCCACACTATTTTTCCGCTTCTTCTGGGAATCTGATACAATACATAGTAATCGTCTGTTATAGTCCCACAGATATCTGGTGTATCTGTTTATTTTATTTTATAGTCTATTGCTACTTTCTGTTCACAGCATGTAATTTTTAATGTTCTATCATCATGTTAATTGGTTATTGCTTCTGTTCTCTCCATTCTGCTATTCATAGATTTTTGTTTTTGTTTCTTGATTTTTTTTTTATTTCAATTCTAAAATTTTCATTTGCTTCTTTATTCCATCAGATGTTTCTTTCATGAGTCTCTTTTTCATATTTTTTTTTCCCAAATATATTTCAAATTACTCACTGAAACATTTTTATGATACTGTTTTAAAATCCTTGTCAAATAAATCTAACATTTGTGTCATTTTGGTGTTGAATCTATTGTTTGTCTACTTTCATTCAAGTTAAGGTATTTACTGGCACTTTTGGTAAACAAGTTTTTGTTTGTTTGCTTTTAACTTTGTTTTGTGATTTGGGTGAAATTTTACAAAGTGGATTCATTTTACATTAAACAGTTCATACACATTTTGTTTTGTGACACTAATCAACATCTCCACAATAATAGCTTTCCTCCCACTTTCTTCTTGTGGTTACCCTTTCCCTATCTCCTTCCTGCCTATGCTTCCCTGCCTCAATAGCTTTTTTCCTTGTGCAAATGCTGCCCTTCTGATTTCCCATTGTTGATCGTTCTAAGGAGTGCATCTCCCTGGTATAGTTGTTCAGCTTGTAGCCTTCTCTATTGTTTGGCTGAAAGTTAGCCCAGTAAGTCAGTCCAGTTTCAGGCCTAAAGGGTAACTAGGGGCCGTGTTGTTGTTGTTGTTGTTGTTATGTGCTGTCGAGTCGGACTCGACTCATAGCGACCTCTTTTTGGGTCTCTGAGCCAGTATCCCTATGGAAGTAGATTGCCCGGCCTTCCTTCCGAGCAGTGGCTGGTGGGTTTGAACCACCAGCCTTCTGGTTAGCTGTCAAATGCCTTAGGCACTATGCCACCAGAGCTCCTATTAGTGGTCATAGTGTTAGGGTTTTCATCAATCTCTATCCAAACTATAATCCTGGTCCTTTTATTTATTTAATTTTGTTCCACATATGTCTCCTATTCTATGAAGGATCTCCAATTCTAATCACTGTCCAAGTGGTTGGCAGTGGTATAGGGTACCATCTAGTTCTTCTGGTCTCAGGGTTCTATAGGTTGAGGTTATCATTGCCTTTTAGTCCTTTGGACTAACTGTTTTTATGCATTTTGATTTTCTTCACCATTCTTTGTTGTGGATGGGGAGAAACCAATCGTTGCATCTTTCATGGCCACTCCTAAGCTTTTAAGACCCCAGTCACTATCCACCAAAGTAGGATGTAGAACAGTATTTTTTGTGTACAGGGTTATATCAATTAAGCCGGATGTCCTTGTGGCTATGGTCCCAAGCCCATAGTCCCCATAACTCACTCGTCAAGGTGCTTAGTTGTGGCTAAGAAATTATCTTAATTTTGTCTTATTTTAGCCCTTTATTTCACATGGAATTTTATGTAGAACATACAAACATGCATGTACGAATATCATCTGCTCAACCTATTTATGATCATGTGTATATTTCTGTTTGCCTACCAATGCCTGATTTTCTTGCCTGTCTATATACGTATCCACCCATAGATCAGTGTTCCCTGTTACTGATAATGAAGTGTTTTGTATATAATAGTATTTACCTTTATTGTCTGTACCTGTTGGGATACTCTTTGTGTCTTCCTTTTCTTTAGTGATATTGTGTTGGACACACTTATATTATATTGCCTTTCTCTTCCCAAATCAATACCTGTCTCTTAACTGGCAAGCTATTTCCCTCCCAACTTCTTCCATCTCTATTCATCATATAATATTTGTCCTCCTGTTATTGACTTATATCACTTAGCATGATGTCCTACAAATTTATCCATGTTATGAGGTGATTCACAGATTATTCATTCTTCTTTAATGCTACATATTGGGAGCTCTGGTAGTGTAGTGCCTAAGGCACTTGACTGCTAATCAGAAGACTGGTAGTTCAAACCCACCAGCCATTCCTCAGAAGGAAGTTGGGGCAATCTACTTCCATAGTGATACTGCCTTGGAAACCCAAGGAAGGGTCGCTATGATTTGGGTCCAACTCGATGGCACATACCAACATGCTACATATGTGTATATACTATAGTTTGGTTATTCATTCATCTATTGATGGGCATTTATGTTGTTCCCACCACTTTGCTATTGTAAATAGTACTGCAGAGAACATTGCTGTGCACATACCTATTCATGACCCAGATCTTACCATTTTTTAGGATATATTTGAGTAGTGGGATTGTTGGATCAAATAGTATTTCTCTTTCTAGCTTTATCAGGAAGTACCATACCATTTTCTACAGTGGTTATACCATTTTACTGTCCCACTAGCAGTGTATGAGAATTCTAATCTCTCAGCATCCTTATCAGAATTTTTTGTTTTCTGTTTTATTGAATTTTGCTATTATTGGTGGAGTGAGATGGTATCTCATTGTTGTTTTGATTTGCTACTCTCCAGAAGGAAGGTTGGGCAATCTACTTTCATAGTGATACTGCCGCAGAAACCCAAGGAAGGGTCGCTGTGGGTCAGATTCGACTACACGGCAATGGTTGTTTTTGCTTTAATGGCTAATGATCATGAGCATTACCTCCTGTTTGTTGGCCACCTGAATGCCTCCTCTAGTGAAGTGTCTATTCATGTCCTTTGACAATTTTTGAGTGGATTGTTTCTCTTTTTGATGTTGAAGAGTTGATGATGTCTATGCATTTTAGAGGTAAGTCCTTTGTCAGATATGTTGTTGCCAAATATTTTCCCAATATGTAGGTTCTTTTTTTTTTGTCTCATAGTTTTTTTTTTTTTTTTATTACTTTTATTGTGATAAAAAATCTATACAAAAAGACATTTACCGACATAACAACTTCTATATTTACAGTTCAGGGACATTGGTGACATTTTTCATGTTGTGCCATTATTATTTCTATCCTTTTCCAAAATATTCCACCACCATTAACATAAACTCAGTGCCCCCCAAACAAAAGTTTCTTCTTGCCCCTTTCCTATTACACCTAGTAACCACTAATAATCTTAGGTTTCCATATATATATATATATA
>NW_006922262.1:1113516-1117844 GCF_000298275.1 Orycteropus afer afer | reverse complement strand
TGTGATTTACTTATTTCATTCTGAATAAAATCCTCCAAGTTCATACACGTCATGTGGTGTTTTGCAGATTCTACATTGTTCTTCAGCATTGCATAGTAGTCCAGTGTGTTTATGTACCACAGTTTGTTTATCCATTCTTCGGTTGATGTGCACTTAGGTTGTTTCCATCTTGTTGCTATTATAAATAGTCTAAGATGAACATGGGTGTGCATAAATCTTTTCATCTCCTAGCTCTCACTTCTTTATAATATATACCTAGTAATGGGATTTCTGGGTCAAATGGTATTTCTTTTTCCAAATTTTTAAGGACTCACCATACAGATTTCCACAGTAGCTTTTCCATTTTACAGTACCACCAGCAGTGTATGAGAGTCACAATTTTTCCACATCCTTGCCAGATTTTGTTATTTTATGTTTTGTTGATCTTTACCATTGATATTGGGAGGAGATGATATCTCACAGTTGTCTTGATTTGTATCTCTCTAATGGCTAATGATTGGAACGTTTCTTCATGTGTATTTTGATTACCTGAATATCTTTGGTGAAATGTCTGTTCATGTCTTCTGCACATTTTCAATTGTATTCTTTGTCTTTTTGACATTGAAGTGTCAGGAGTTTTCTATAAATTTTAGATATAAGTCCTTTGTCTGATATGTCATTGCTGCATATGTTTTCCTAATATGTAAGGTTTTTTTTTTTTTTTTTTTTTTCACTCTTTTGGGGAATTCTTTTGATGTACATAAGAATTTAATTTTCAGAAAGCCCGAAACATCTAGTTTATCTTCTGTTTGTGCATTTTAGGTCATGCTTGATAGTCTATATATGCCATAAATCAAGGCCCTTAAGTTTCCCCTATGTTTTCTTTGATGAACTTTATAATTTAGGTTTCACATTTAAGTCTTTGATCCATTTGGAGTTATTTTTTTGTGGATAGTGTGAGGAATGGATCTTCTTTCATTTTTCTGCAAATGGATATCCAGTTTCCGTAGCACCATTTGTAAAAGAGACTCTCTCTTCCCAATTGATTGGATTTTGGATATTTGTCAAATTTCAGCTGACCATAGGTCAATGGATCTATTTCTTGTTTCTCAATTCTGTTGTACTACTTTATGTGTCTGTCGTATAAATACCAAGATCCTTTGACTACTGTGGCAGTATAGCAGGTCTTGAGATTTGGGAGTGTGAAACCTCATACTTTGTTTTTCTTCTATAGTAGATTGCTTATCTGAGGGATCTTTTCTTTCCATACAATAGCAGTGATTGGTTTTCAATGTTTTTTAAAAATGTTGATGGAATTTGGATTGGGATTGCATTGAATATATAGATTACCTTGGACAATATTGACATTTTCACAATGTTCAATCTTCCTATACATAGCCATACAATATTCTTCCATTTATGTAGAGCTCTCATAGTTTCTTGAAGTAGTGCATTGCAGTATTCTTTATATAGCTCCTTTGTCTTGCTGGTAAGATTTATTCCCAAGTATTTTATCTTTTTGGTAGCTATTGTAAATGGTATTGGTTTCCTTATATCCTTTTCAGAGACCTCTTTACTAGTGTAAATTTTGATTTTTGTATGTTGATATTATATCCTGCCACTGTGCTAAATCTTTCAATAAATTCCAGTAATTTTCTTGCTGAGTCTCCTGGGTTTTTTACATATAGGATCATATCAATTGCAAATAGAGATAGTTTTACTTCTTCCTTGCTAATTTGGATTCCTTTGATTTCCCTTTCTTGCCTTATGGCCCTGGCTAGGACTTTCAATAAAATGTCAAATAGAAGTGGAGATAGAAGGCATCCTTGTCTAGTTCTTGTTTGTGTGAGGAACGGTTTAAGTCTCTCTCCTTTGGGGATGATGTTGGTGGTTGGTTTTGCATACATTCATTTTATTATGTTGAGAAATTTCCTTTTTATTTTTATTTTCTGAGTTTTTGTGAGGAATAGATGTTAGATTTTATCAAATGCTTTTTCTACAGCTATTGATATGATCATGTGATTTTTTTCCTTTATTTTACTTATGTGATGGATTACTTTTCTAATGTTGAACCATCTTTGCATACCTGATATGAATCCCACTTGGTCATGATATATTATTTTTTTTAAATATATTGTTGGAGTCTATTGGCTAGGATTTTGTGGAAGATTTCTGCATGTGTTTCTTGAGGGATATTGGCCTCTAGTTTTCCTTTCTAGTAGTGTCTTTGCTTGGTTCTTGTATCAGGATTATGTTTGCTTCATAAAATGAATTTGGGAGGATTACACCCTTTTCTATGTTCTGGAATATTTTGAGTAGGGTTGGTGTCAACTTGTCTCTGAATGATTGCTAGAATTCTCCAGTGAAACCATCTGGACTGGGGCTTGTTTTTGTTTGTAATTTTTTTATGACCTGTTCAATTTCCATTTTTGTTATGAGTTTTTCTAATTTTCTACCTCAGTCTGTGTTAGTTTAAGTAAGTAGTGTGTTTCTGGAAATCTATCCATTTCTTCTAGGCTTTGAAATGTGTTGGAGTATATTCTTCCTTGTAATTTGATATTATTCTTTTTATTTCTGTTGGTTCTGTTGTGGCATCACCTATTTTATTTCTTATTCCTATTATTTGCATCTTTTCCTTTGTTGGGTTTGCCAGTGGTTTATTGATTTTATTATTATTTTTATTTAAAGAACCAATTTCTAGTTTTGTTGATTTTTTCTACTGTCTTTCTGTTTTCATTTATTTTTTTTCTAGAATCTTTATTATTTTCTTCTAGTGACTATAGGCTTTTTTATTTATTTATTTTATTTTTTCCTAATTGTTGGAGATGTTGGGCTAAGGGGTTGATTTTTGTTCTTCCTTTTTGATGTGTGCATCTATTGCTATAAATTGGCCTCTGATCACTGCTTTTGCTGAGTCTCCAAAATTTGGTATGTTGTACTTTTTTTCTTGTTTGATTCAAGGTATTTTTAAGTTTATTTTTTTATTTCTTGTAGTACCCAGTCATTTTTGATGAGAGTGTTATTCAGTTTCCACATGTTTGCTCTTTTTCCATTGGTCTTCCTACTTCTGGTTTCTAATTTTATAGCATTGTGATCTGAGAAGAGGCTTTGTAATATTTAAATGTTTTAAAATTTATTAAGGCTTGCTTTGTGCCCTAATGTGTGGTCTATCCTGGATAATGTTCCTTGTGCACCAGAAAAGAATGTGCATTTTGCTGTTCTTGAGTGAAGTGCTCTGTTGATATCTATAAGGTAAAGTTGCTTGGTCTTATTGTTTAGTTCTTCTGTATCTTGAGTTTCTTTCCAATTCTTCTATCTCATTGAAAGTGGTGTATTAATATTTCCTACTATTACTATGGAGTCATCTATTTGTCTTTTCAATTCTATGAATGTCTGGTTTATGAATTCTGGGGCTTTTTCATTGGGTGTGTAGATATTTATTGTAGTTATATTCTCTTGTTCAATTGATCCTTTAATCGTTATATAATGTCCCTCCTTGTCTCTTATGATCATTTTTGTCTTAAAGCCAATTTTATCAGATGTTAATATCATCATTCCTGCCATCTTTTGATTGCCATTTCTTGGTATATTTTTCCAAGTTTTGATTTTTAGTTTTTTTTTTTTTTTTTTTTTTTTTTAGTATTTGGGTCTAAAGTGAGACTCTATTAGATGGCGCATTAATAGGTCATGTTTTCTTATCCAGTCTGCAAGTCTCCATCTCATGAATGATGCATTCAATCCATTTACATTTAGTGTAATTATCAACAAGTATGAATTTATTGATGTAATTTTCTTATGTGTTTTTTCATTGTGTTGCTGATTTCTTTGTTCCATTTAATTTTCTGTGCTGTGCTGATGTTTGTTATGAATCTTGATATCATATCTGTTGCAATTGTTTTAGTATAGGTGAAATATTTGTGCTTGTCTTCTTATATTTTGATGCAGAGCCTTGTTATTTTTCTTTGAGGTTACCTGCTATTTATAATTTTTTTCTCAAATTTAAAATCATCTGTTCCATGGTTCAATTGTCTCAACTTCCTCACCATTTAGAATTTCTATAGCTACATTATTTTTTTTCCCTCTTTTTGGTTTGTAGTTGTCTTCATTTACCAAATGATGTTGCTGGTTCCCTATTTAAAATAAGTCTTGTAAGCTTATTTTACTTTGGATACTTCTTTAACTGGGTTGGTTTCTGGGTTTTGTCATTATGTGTGTTAATTAACTATATTTGCTGTTGTTTGTTCTCTATCCAAAGAACTTCCTTTAACGTCTCTTGTAAGGTTGGTCTGCTTTTAACAAATTTCCTTAATTTCAGCTTTTCTGGAAATATCCTAATTTCACCCTCATAT
>NW_006922262.1:1109895-1113216 GCF_000298275.1 Orycteropus afer afer | reverse complement strand
ATTCTGGAATTCTGATTACACATAGGTTATTCCTCTTGATGGTATCCCACATGAATCTTAGGCTTTCTTCATTTTGTTTTTATCTTTTTTCCTGGTTAATCCCTTAACAAATTAGTATTGAGGTACTTGTCTTCAATCTCGTTAATTCTACCTTCCATTAATTTGATTCTACTCCTTTACCCTTTCGATGTGTTATTATTTATTTTATTTTATTTTGGAAATTTTAGTATTAATCTTTTGGATTTTTTGTTGTTGTTGTTGCTTTTCTATCATTGCTGTTGCTTTATTTTGGTATTTTACCCTAAGACTTTTTTTTCCCCCCTTTATTTTGCATTGATATATCAGTGTGAGTGTGGTACTGTGCTCCTCTATTTCCTTGCTGGGTGTTAGCTCATAGGAACCAACCACCTGTCTCCTCATGGGTGTGATATAGACAGAGAGTGTGTGAACAGATCTCTATTAGCCGTTCATAAGGACCAGTTGATCTGTTATTGGCCACCATCTATCATTGATCAGTTGGTGAAAAAAAAGTGGTGGAACTCAATATGTGGGTAGAGTTGCAGGAGGTGCAAGTATAGTTTGTTTCTATTAGGAGGTTTGTTGTCTCCCACTCAGTTAAACAAACAAACAAATAAATAAATAAATAGAAAGACATTAAAAACAAGAAAACAAAAAACTCAAACAACTTAAACAAACATGAATGATTGCAAAAAAAGAAAGAAATACAATCGAGAATAAAACTTTGCAAAATATATTTTAAAAGATAAAAGAAAGGTAATGATAAAAGATGGGGAAAAAAATCCTCTGTAACTGAGGAGGGAGGGATTATAGAAGAGAACAAAAGTTAAGAATGGTGGGGGCAGAAAAAACAAAAGAAGATAGAAAGAATAATTTAAAGACAAAATAATAGAAACAAAATTGTGGGAGTTCCGGCAATATGGCGGACTAGGCAGAAAGACTGCACAGACCATCTTCAACAAAGAAAAGGGAAACCAATTAACACAGACACAGAAGATAATCCTGGACCCCTGAGCCTTGAAGGGAAAGATATAGAAGTGGACTAAATGCCAACTACTAGAAGAGTTTGTGTGAAAATACCAAAAAAGGAGACATAATGGAGCTGCGGTCTGGCAGCAATCCTGAGCGATCCTGACAGCACAGACATCTTGGAGATTCCTGAGTGGTGGTAGGACCTAAGAATTAACAAAAAAAAAAAAAAAAATCAGGCCTGCTAGCCAGGGACTGCACGGAGGACTGCTCTGGTGTCTGGGGAATAAACAGAGAAGGTGAAGAGAAAGGCGGGCTGAGCTGTGGACATTTGCCAGTCTGGAGGGTGCCGCCATTTTGAAAGTCTAGAAGCGGCTTGACTATTTTGGATATTTAAGGAGACTGTGCTCTTGGAGTTGCCTGGGGCTTAAGAACACATTCTGCTTTCCAGCAATCCCAAGAACCCTCTGGACCTGCAACACTGAAAATGTATGATATTCCTCTTCTTACTCTTATACCCTACACCCGCTTGGTGAATGGAAGTGCAGCCATCCCCCACTCCCACCTACTTTCTGGGCCCACAGGAACTCCATCGCAGTCTGTGTGCTCAGAAGGAGACTGAATGCCCTGCCCTGTCCTCCAGCAATTTTTTTTTCCTCTCTCTTTTATTATGTTTATTGTTTTTCTTTTTTGCTTTTTTTTTTCTGGTGATTAGTTTGCTTGTATTTGTCTGGTTAAAAACAATTATTATTAATAATATTTTTGTCCTTTTTACTATTATTCTTAATCTTCCTCTCCCAGGTCCTAGTTTTCAGAATTTTTTCTTTTCCCTCTGCCTGGTTGAAGTTTTTTTTTTCCCCCTTTTTTTTCTCTCAGTTAATCCTGTTCCTTATTTTTCTTGTTGCATTTTTTCCATTTTTTTCCTTCATTATTCTCATTCTCTACTTTTTATCTCTTAATACCCTATGCACATATATTGCAGGTTTTCTTGTTTTTTCTTCTTCTTTTTCTCTTTTTTCTTTTTTTGGTTATTGTTCCTGTGTGATTATATGGCATGTTTTTTGTCCATGTGGTTTGGTTTTTTGAAGGTAATTCAATTCTAATTTGTGTCTAATTGAATGGGAGACAACAAGAGTCCCCATAAGACACAACTACACCCACACCTCCTACAACTACTGAGCGAGAGCCACTACCTCCTTCTCCACCAACGGGCCAATGATAAAAAACCACCAAGAAGAGGCAGAATCACTCTTGACTGCTCTTCACAAACAGTTAACAGAGATCTAAATACAACAATGCCACAATGCCTCGGAGAAAACAGATCATCACAGTTCACACAAAGAAACAGGATAAAGTGGTAGAAACAAGGGAGCAGGATACATACCCAGAACACATCCCTGAGGAAGAAGCAGCATTGGAACTCTCTGATAAGGAATTGAAAACAATTGCCTCTATGTATCTTCAAAGTATTGAGAGACAGAAAAAGGAAACACAGAAAAGACCTTAGACAAATTTTGGAAGAAAATACAAGAACAAAATGACAAAATAAATGAAAAAACTAGAAATGATTCTAAATCTACAGATTGAAATCCAGAAAATTAATACCAAATTGTCAGAAATAGATAACACATTGGAAGGGCGAAGGAGTAGAATTGATGCAATGGAAGACAGAATTAATGAGATTAAAGACAAATACCTGAATACTTCTTTGGAAAGGGATCAATCAGAAAAAAAGTCAAAACAAAATGAAGAAAGCCTAAATTTCATGTGGGATACCATCAAAAGGAATAACTTATGTGTCATTCAAATTCCAGAACAGGAAGAGAAAAACAAAACCACTGAGAAAATTGTCCAAGATTTGATGAAGGATAACTTTCCTGATATGATGAAAGAGGAGAAATATCCATTCAGGAAGTCCAATGAACCCCAAACAGGATAGACACCAAAAGAAAATCACCAAGATACATCATCATCAAATCATCAAAACCAAAGACAAAGACAAAATCTTGGAAGCAGCATGGGAAAAACATAAAGTTACCTACAAAGGACAACCAGAAAGAGTAAGCTCTGATTTCTCAGCAGAAACCATGCAAGCAAGAAGACAATGGGATGGTATATATAAAACCTTGGAAGAGAAAAATTATCAATCAAGAATTATATATACAGCAAAATTGTTCCTCAAATATGAGGTGAAATTAGATTTCCAGATAAGCAGAGACTAAGGGAATTTGTTAAAACCAGACCAACCTTACAAGAGATGCTAAAGGGAGTCCTTTGAACAAAGAACCAAAAATAGCAAATAACAACTGACCATTAATACACAAGATGACATAA
>NW_006922262.1:1108299-1109463 GCF_000298275.1 Orycteropus afer afer | reverse complement strand
ATCAAAGACTTAAATGTGAAACCTAAAACTATACAGTTCCTCAAGGAAAATCTAGGGGCTAATATAAGGGCCCTAATATATGGCATAAATAGACTATACAATAGCCATAAGATGGAAACAACCTAGCTGTCCATCAACTGATGAATGGATAACCAAATTATGGAACATACACATAATAGAATACTATGCAACACTAAAGAATAATGTAGAATCTGCAAATCACCACATAATGTGAATGAACTTGGAGGGCATTATGATGAGTGAAATAAGTCAATCACAAAAGGACAAATATTGTATTAGTCAGTTATTATAAAAGTTAAAGAAAGGTTTATCTATAGAAGGAAATTGTTCTTGTTGATTATCAGGAGTGGGAGGGGAGGGGAAGAAACGCTATTAGATAGATAGAGATAAGTATTGATTTGAGTAAAGAGAAGGGCTATGTACCAAATGTGAGTGACCAATATGGTGGCATTGAGGAAGAGAAAAACAGAGAGAGGTACATGGGAGGTACAGACAACAAATATGAACCCCTTTGCACATACTGTACTGCGTTGTCAGTGAAGGCAAGCATGGATATATGGGTGGATAGATGGGTGGGCAGGCTGAACGATTAGATATATTTATGAAATGGGGAGTGTATCCAAGAACATATATAGGGTTGGCAGACAATGGTCCTATAAGTTTATGTGAATGATCAGAATTCCACGGTGTATAGTAGATTTGACAAGGAGAATGTTGTGGTCACTGTTTGGTCACAGCCAGCTACCCAAAGGGACGGATTAGTTGAACCTGCGGCCTTGGGACAATAGTCACAGGGGATATCAAGCTCAATTGGCATAACATACTGTACAAAATATTGTTCCACCTCCTACTTTGTTGAGTAGCAACTGGGAGCCTAAAACCTAGTAAGCTGCCATCTAGATGCAACTATGAGTCTCTCTTTGTCCAGAGCAAAGAAGAATGAAGAAAACCATTATTCATGGAAACAATTAGTCCTAGCTACTGGTATATCATCTGATCTACAGCCTATATGACTATGAGAGCAAAAGAACTAGATGGTTCCTGGCTACCACTGTCATCCACTTGGAAAGGGATCTATGTAGGAGATCCTTGATAGAGAGGGAAAACAATGTGGAACAAAACTCAAAATCATTTGGAGAAAAA
>NW_006922262.1:1105352-1107866 GCF_000298275.1 Orycteropus afer afer | reverse complement strand
TGATCAATGTCATGAGACAAAGTATATGTAAACTGCTGTATGGAAAGTGAATTTGTTCTTTAAATCTTCACCCAAATCACATTTTAAAAAATATAGAAAATTGTGGGAGACAGGGCATGGCACCCAGCCTCTTTCAGGGCAGGGATCTGGATACAAGGATGGAATTCCTGTTGGTGAAGAAGGTGGGTGGGGGCAGGGGTGGCTACACCTCTGTTCACTAATAGAATGTTCAGTATAAGAGTAACAAGGGGATATCGCACCTTTCTAGTCATCAGCCTCCTGTGCAGTGGCCTTTGCTGTCCCTGGCAAGCAGAACATATTCTTTGGTCACTGTCCAGGTAAGAACACCACTTGCATATATTCAAAATAACCATGCCAGCACTTACAAATATGCAAAATGACAGTACCCTCAGGACAGACAACAGTCCACCACTCCGTTTGTCTCCTTACTCATTGTTTTCATTCAGTTTCTTCTACTAGTTGATATTTAATCCATTTTATCCTTCCCTTCAAAGCTTAAGGTTCCAGGATTGTCTTTTGTATCCATTTCAATTGGTTTCTCATTACTTTGTTGCAGAGTTATCTGTGTACCTTGTCTGCCTATTCTGCCATCTTGCTGGAATTCTAATGGTGAAGTCTATTGATGCACAAATTAATTTAATTTTTAAAAGGTCCTAATCATCTAATTTTAGGAGCTCTGGTAGCATAGTGGCTAAGACACTTGCCTGCTAACCAGACGGCTGGCGGTTCAAACCCACCAGCCACTCCTCGGAAGGAAGGTTGGGCAATCCTACTTCCGTAGTGATACTGCCTCGGAAACCCAAGGAGGGGTCGCTATGAGTCGGGGCCGACTCGACGGCACATAACAACAACAATCATCTAATTTATCTTCTTCTGCTTGTGCATTTGGCATTATGCTTGATAGTCCATTTATGCCATAAATTAGGATCTCTAAATTTGTACCTGTCTTATCTTTGATGAACTTTATAGTTTTGGGTTTTACATTTAGATCTTTGATCCATTTTGAGTTAGTTTTTATGTGTGGTGTGTTATGGATCTTACTTCATTTTCCTGTAAAATGACATTCACTTTTGCTAGGATTATTTGCTGAAGAGACCATCTTTTCCCCAATGAATGAGTTTCAGCCCTTTATCAACTATTAGCTGTCCATAGGTGGATGAATGTATTTATGTATTCTCATTTCTGTTCCACAGGTCTAGGTGTTTATTGTTGTACCAATACCAGGTTGTTTTGACTTCTGTGGCTGTATAGTAAATTTTGAGATTGAGGAGTGTAAGAGTTCTTTCTTTGTTTTTCTTCTTCAAAGTGCTTTGCTTATCTGAGTACACTTTCCTTTTCATATAAAATTAATAATTAGTTTTTCCATGTCCTTAAAGAATGTTCATGGAATTTAAATTGTGAATGCATTGAATGTATGCTATTACTTTGATAGTATTGACATTTTAACAATGTTTAATCTTCCTAACTATGACCAATATATATTCTTTCATTTATGTAGGTCTCTTATAATCTCCTGTAGTACTGTTTTGTAGTTTTTGTATAGGTTTTTGCATCCCTGGTAAGGTTTATTCCTAAGTATTTTATCTTTTTGGTAGCTATTTTAAATGGTATTATTTTCCTTGTTTCCTTTTCAGAGATCTCCTTATTGATGTAGAGGGATACAACTGATTTTTGTAAGTTAATCCTGTGTCCTGCCACTTTGCTGAAGTTTTCAGGTAGTTTCAGCAGATTCCTTGCAGAGTCTTTTGGTTTTTCTACAT
Source organism: Orycteropus afer afer (assembly GCF_000298275.1). NCBI lineage: Eukaryota > Metazoa > Chordata > Mammalia > Tubulidentata > Orycteropodidae > Orycteropus > Orycteropus afer. Next base: position 1,106,085 of record NW_006922262.1, on the reverse strand, counting down.
ACAGGATCAGGTCACCTGTCAATGGAGATAGTTTTACTTTTTCTTTTCCAATTTAGATGCCTTTTATTTCTCTATCTTGCTTTATATGTTTGGCTAGAACTTATAGTACAATGTTGAATAGAAGTGGTAATGGAGGGTATCCTTCTCTGCTACTGTTCTCAAAGGGAATGTTTTGAGTATCTTTCCATTGAGAATAATGTCCACTGTTCTTTTTGCATATATGTATATATATCCTTCATTAACTTCAGAAGTTTCCCTTCTATTCCTATTTTACTGAGAGGCTTCTTCTTCTTCTTCTTCTTCTTTTTTTTTTTTAAATCAGGAAGTGGTGCTGGATTTGATCAAAAGTCTTTTCTACATCTATTGATATGATCATGTAGTTCTTTTCCTTGTTTTTATTCATGTGATGGATTACTTTGGTTGTTTCTCAAATGTTGAATCATCCTTTCATGCACAGTATGAATACCAATTGGTCATGGGGTATTAATTTTTTTGTACAGTGTTGGATTCTATTGGCTAGGATTTTGTTGAAGATTTTTTCATATGTTTTCAAGGGAGATATTGGTCTGTAGTTTTTCTTTTTAGTAGTGTTTTTGCCTGGTTTTAGTATCAGGGTTATGCTTGCTTCATAGAATGAGTTTGGTAGTATTCCATCCTTTTCTATCTTCTAGAGTACTTTAAATAGGAAAGGTATTAGCTCTTCTCTGAATGTTTCATAGAATATTCCAGTGAA
>NW_006922262.1:1088213-1104622 GCF_000298275.1 Orycteropus afer afer | reverse complement strand
AGTGATACTGTCTCGGAAACCCAAGGAGGGGTCGCTATGAGTCGGGGCCGACTCGATGGCACATAACAACAACAACAACAACAACAGTTTTATAGCACTGTAATTCAAGAAGATTCCAGTATTTGATATTTTTTAATTGATTGAAGCTTTTTGTGACCTGAAATATGATATATTCTGGAGAATGATCCATGTACACTGAGAAAGAATATGTATTGTGTTTTTTGTGGGTGTAGTGTTCTGTATATGTCTATGAGGTCAAGTTGGTTGATTGTGTTATTGATATCTTTTGTATTTTTATAGAGTTGTTTTTCTTCTTCTTTCATCAAAAGTTGTATGCTAAAGTCTCCTACTACTATTGTAATGTTGTCTATTTCCCCTTTCAATTCAGTTGTTTGCTTTATGTATTTAGGCACTCTTTCACTGAATGCATAAATATTTATTATGGTTATGTGCTCTTGGTCAATTGACACTTTTATTATCATATAATGCCTTTCCTTGTCCCTTATGTTGGATTTTCCCTTGAAGTCTTTTTTATCAGAAATCAATGTTACCGTTCCTGCTCTGTTTTGTTGGCCCTTATCTTTATATATTTTTTCAATACCTTGATTTTTAATTTAGTCTTATCTTTGTACCTAATGTGAGTCTCTTGTTCAAAGCAAATTGATTAATTTTCTTTCTTTATCCAATCTGCCACTCTCTTTATCTTGAATAGTGAATTTAATTCATTGACTTTTAGTGTAATAATTGATAGCTGTGAATTTATTGCTTTCTTCTTTTCTTTTCTTTTCTTGGTGGTGCACATTTTTTTTTTTTTTTTTTTTTTCCTTTTTCTTCATTATGGTTGTTTTCAGTTTACTAACTCCTTGTGGTTTTCTTCTTTCTTACTTTGGTTAGAATGCTTATTCATTTTCTTTGTGGATACCCAGTACCATATTATTTTCTCTCTAAATTTGAAAAAATCTGTTTTATGTTGACATTGTTCTAACTTCCTCTTCATGTGGAAGTTTTGTAATTACATCATTTATTCCCTCTATCTGTTTTGCAGTTGGTGTCTTTTGTAAATTAATTCCTCTGGTTCTCCATTTTCAATTTTGTAAGCTTATTTTAGATTTGAGATTTGTTTTCCTGGGCTGATTTCTGGATGGTGTTGTCAGGTGACTTAATCTTAAATTGTAGTCTTCCATTTTTGGTACTCCCTTTAGTATTTCTTACAGGTTTAGCCTGTTTTTACATATTCCCTTTATTTGTTTGTCCAAACCCACCAGCCACTCCTTGGAAGGAAGGCTGGACAATCAACTTCCGTAGTGATACCGCCTTGGAAACCCAAGGAGGGATCTCTATGAGTCAGGTCTGACTTGATGGCACATAACAACAACAACAACAATTTCAGCATTATATTTGAAGGACAGTTTTGCTGGATACATAGTTCTTGACTAGCATTTTTTTTTTTTTTTTAAGGCTTTGTTTATGTCATCCCATTGTCTTTCTATCTGTGTGGCTTCTGCTGAGAAATCAGAGGTCAGTCTTTTTAGTGACTTGTAACTTTTTGTATTTCCTGAATTGCTGTCAAGATTTTTCTTTATCTTTGGTTTTGGAGTTTGATTATGATATGTCTTAGTGACTTTCTCTTGAGTTCAATCTTATATAGTGTTTATTGACCTCATTGGGTGGATATATTTTTGTCTTTCATGCTATGAGGGAATTTTCTGCTAGCAAATCTTCAACAATTTTCTCTCTCTCTCTCTCTCTCTTCCTCTCTCTTTCTCTCTCTCTCTGTTTTTTTGGCCAACGCTTATTCCAGAATTCTAATCAGGTGTATGCTATTTCTTTTTGTGATACCCTCCCATATAACTTAAGTTTTCTTCATTTCTTTTCTGTTTTTTCCTCATATAAGCTATTGTCAAAGGATTTGTCTTCTAGCTAGGATATGTGTTCTTCAGTCAGTTTTTTTTTCTAGTTTTTTCCTGTTAGTGTGTTATCTATCTGTATAATTTTAGTCTTCATCTTCTTGATTTCTAATTGCTGTTTCTGTATGATTTCTAATTATCTATTTATATGGTCATTTTTCTCTTGTGGATTTAACTGTTTCAAGGGTATTGCATCTTTTTTTCATTGCTTTGTTTATGGTTTCCTTGAGTTCTTGGGTGGTCCTACATGTAGATACATCATTTGAATTTCTAAGCAGGTAGTTTTATTCCCTGTTCTTCTTCAGGGAGATTTCTTAGTTCTTTATTTTGGTCAATTGCTTCCGCTGGTCTTTTTTTGAATTGAAGTGCTCTGTTGTCACTAAGACATTTTGAAGTTGTTGCCTTTATTTGTTCATTTTGTACAGTTTTATTTCACCTTGGTTTTTTTTTTTTTTTTTGCTTTGTATCAATATATGTGGATGTGTGGGGTAGGTGTGATTCTTTGTTAGCTTGGAAGCTCTGTGACCCTCTCCAGCTGTTTCTGAATTGGTGGAATAACTGTGAGGAATGCTGGGGACAGTCTTAGTTTGCGGTGAAGAGAGCTGAAGTTGGGATGTGCAAGTGTCTACCATTTGTGATTAACCCAGTGTTGTAGGAAATGGTAGTTTTTCTCATCCATTGGATTATGTGGTTAGTGCTGTAGATATGGTTGACTAGTGGAGAGTTAATGTCATTCTACAAGACTCCCTCCAGCCTATGTACACTGCATCATTATTTTCATGTGGATTTCATGAAGTCCCTCTGCCCCACTCCTTGTCAATGTTGGATATCTCTGTATTCAAAATGGCCACACTTCAGCTGGTTCTGGCTCTTCTTTCTCTCAAGTCACTGGTCTTGCTCATTTTTCTTGTCTAATTAGTACTCGGAGTTACAGGTGAGGAGAGACAACTCAGGGACTCCCAAAGTGGCAGGTGGGAAGAGCAGGAGAAAGGGGATTAAAAGCCAGGAAGCCAGAGAGAAGACCAATCAGCTGAAAGGATTAAGTGAGGAGAGGAAACCCAGACCCGCCTGGAGTAGCAGGCCGGAAGAACAGGAGAAAAGGGATAAAAGCAAGGAACCCGGACAGAGGAGCAGTCAGCCCAAGGGACAACTCAGGGATGCCCAAAGCAGCAGGCCAGAAGAGCAGGAGAAAGGGGATTAAAAGCCAGGAACCCAGACACAGGCACAGTAAGCCACAGGGACCCAGAAGGGGGTGATATGAGAGGTCTCCAACAGCAAGACAAACTTGTTTGTCGGTTTGTCCTACTGTGGTGACATGTAGACGTGAGTTTTGAGGCTGAGCCTCTGGTGTTTAAAACACAGTGAGATGCACCTGGTGGACAGGTAACAGCCCAGCTTAAAGACTGAGACAGACTAGGAAGAAGGAAGAGGCTGTCCGCTTCTGAAAGAATTGGCCAGGGAAAACCTTATGAATAGCAAAGAAACACTGTTTGATACAATACAGCGCACCTTTAGGAATAGTCTGTTTAGGTGAAAGGCTCTCAAAATAGGACTGAGAAAGAGTTGCAACATCTGAATAAAACCAGCCTTACTCATATGGAAAAGAAAAAGCTTTCAAGGCCTTCATTTGCTGATGTGGCACCACTCAAATTAAAGAGAAACAGCCACAGACATCCATTAATCATCAGAATATGGAATGTACCAAGTATGAATCTAGGAAAACTGGAAGTTGTCAAAAAGGAAATGGAACACATAAAGATTGATATCGTCGGCATTACGGAGCTGAAATGGACTGGTTTGGGCCATTTTGAATCAGACAACCATATGATCTACTATGCTGGGAATGACAGTTTGAAAAGGAATGGCATGACATTCATCATAACAAAGGATGTTTCAAGATCTGTCCTGAAATACAATGCTCTCAGTGCTAGGATAATATTCATACGCCTACAAGAAAGACCCTTTCATATGACTGTTATTCAAATTTACGCCCCAACCACCAAAGCCACAGATGAGGAAATTGAAGAATTTTATCAGCTTCTACAGTCTGAAGTTGACCAAACATGCAATCAGGTGTGTTAATTATCACTGGTGACTGGAATGCAAAAGATGGAAACAAAGAAGCATCACCGGTAGTTGGAAAATTTGGCCTTGGTGATAGAAATAATGCTGGAATTTGTATGGTAGAATTTTGCAAGACCAACGACTTGTTCATTGCAAACACCTTTTTTCAACAACACAAACAGAGGCTATACATGTGGACTTCACCAGATGGAACACACAGGAATCAGAATGACTACATCTATGGCAAGAGGTGGTGGAAAAGCTCAATATCTTCAGCCAAAACCAGGCCAGGAGCTGATTGTGGAACAGACCATCAACTGCTCTTATGCAAATTCAACTTGAAGTTAAACACAATGAAAACAAGTCCAAGAGAGCCAAAGTATGATCTTGAATATATCCCTCCTGAATTTAGAGATCATCTAAAGAATAGATTTGATGCATTGAACACCAAGGACCAAAAGCCAGATGAATTATGGGAAGATATCAAGAACATTATCCATGAAGAAAGCAAGAGATCACTAAAAAGACAAGAAAAGAAGAGAAGACCAAAGTGGATGACAGAAGAGACTCTGAACCTTGCCCTTGAGCAGAGAATAGCTAAAACAAATGGAAGAAAAGAAAAAGTCAAACGGCTGAACAGAAGATTTCAAAGAGCAGCTCGAGTACACAAAGCCAATTACTATAATGAAATGTGCAAAGACCTGGAGTTTGAAAACCAAAAGGGAAGAACATGCTTGGCATTTCTCAAACTGAAAGAACTGAAGAAAAATTGAAGCCTGGAGTTGCAATATTGAGAGATTCTATGGGCAAAATATTGAATGATGCAGGAAACATCAAGAAAAGATGGCAGGAATACACACAGTCACTGTACCAAAAAGAACTGACTGATCTTCATCCATTTCAGGAAGTGACATATGATCTAGAACCAATGGTAATGAAGGAAGAAGTCAAAGCTGCAATGAAAGAAGTGGTGAAGAACAAGGCTCCGGGAATTGATGGCATACCAATTGAGATATTTCAAGAAACAGATGCCCCATTGGAGGCACTCACTCAGTTATGCCAAGAGATTTGGATGACAGCTACCTGGCCAACTGACTGGAAGAGATCCCTATTTGTGCCCATTCCAAAGAAAGGTGATCCCACAGAATGTGGAAATTATAGAACAATATCATTAATATCGCAAGCAAGTAAGATTTTACTGAAGATAATTCAGAAACGTTTGCAGCAGTATATTGACAGAAAACTTCCAGAGGTTCAAGCCAGATTCAGAAGAGGACGTGGAACAAGGGCTATCATAGCTATTGTCAGATGGATCCTGGCTCAAGGCAAAGAATACCAGAAAGATGTTTACTTGTGTTTTATTGACTATGCAAAGGCATTTGATTTTGTGGATTATGACAAATTATGGATAACATTGAGAAGAATGGGAATTCCCGAGCAATTGATTGTACTCATGAGGAATCTGTACCTTGACCAGGAGGCTGTTGTTTGAACAGAACAAGGGGACACTACGTGGTTTAAAATCAAGAAGGGAATGCGTCAGTAGATTCGACCATGGAGTTGATTACCAGTCTCATCATGGGGAATATTGTATACAGTCGTCCAGCCACTCAACCAGGCACAGACAAGTTGACATACAAACTAAACTATTACATGGCCTTACATTCTTCATATTCTATTTTTTGTTGTTGTTACCATGATTTTGGTGCAAATTTAGAGTAAATTCATTTTCCATACAACAGTTCATACACATTTTGCTTCCTGACATTAACTCCAATCCCCACAATGTCACAGATCTCTTACCACTTCTCTGTTGTTACCTCTTCCTTGTGTCCTTTTTTCCTAGGCATTCTTGACCCCTGAGCTATCTACCTGTAAATACTGCCAATTTGATCCTCATGGTTGATTGTTCTAAAGAGCATACCCAGCTGGTGCAAATGTTCTCCTCATATGCCTGTCTGTTATTTGACTAGAAGCCATGGGAGTGAGTTCAATTCCAGGTGTGAAAAGTGACTAAGGGTCATTGTGTCAGGGATTTCACCAATCTCTACCAGACCAGTAAGCCTGTTTCTTTTTGTTTGTTATGATTTTAAGTTTTATCCCTTATTTTTCTCCCACTCTATCCAGAATCTCCTTCACTGACCCCTTTCTCAGTGTTTAGTACTACTAACAGGGTGCCATGTAGTTCTCTTCTGAGGGTCACATGGGCTGAGAGGTTCATGTGGTCCACTAGTCCTTTGGACTAATTGTTTCTATGTATCTTTGGTTTTCTTCATTGTTCTTTGCTCCCTACTAGAAAAGACCAATTGTTGCATCTTAGATGTCTGGTTTCAATCTCTTGAAATCATATGGGCGGGAATTCCCATTATTGCTGAGTGTGGGAATCCTAGAGTTCCTACTAGGAATTGGGCAATACCAAACTGAGAAAAGGAGAAGGACTTGTTACTATTCCCCATGTGACATACATTGACAAAATGGTGGGAGGATAGCATTGTTAATTCTGAGAGGTGGTAAAACTCATGACTCTATTAGGCATCCTCTGACAGTGGAGTAAGAGCAAGGAATTGCATTGTAGTAAATTACATAATGTGGCTTTTCTAGCCATAGGTCTTTGTAAACTCTGTGGTGGGATTTGCAGCAAATTATTGAACCCAGCAGAGAGGTGGTGGGTGTTATGGGAGGTATGTTTGGTGTCACGGTTGGTGAAAGGGCTCCCATATGATTTCAATGTATCTAGAGTTGGAGACTGGGATTTTCACACCCATTTGTGAATAAAGAGGTGGTGCTCTCCTTTCCCTCACCAGGGCAGTATCAGAGAAAGCCTGAAAAAATAGGTTTAAATAAAATTCAGTTTCATAAGACTACAAGACTAATAAAACTATGAGACTATTTTTTAATAGATACAGATTATGGGTTGAGAGTTCTTTCTTTTCAGGGTTCTACCATTTAGCTCTGGATTCAATAATTACAAGTAAAAAATCTGTCATTTGAAACCTTTTCCAGTGGTTACCAGGGATGGGAAGGGAGAAAAGTTAAAAGACTAGTACTGATTTGGGTGAAGGGGAAGGCAATATACTGAAAGTAAATGACCAACACAATAATAGTAAGAAAAAGGAAGACACAGAAAGGGGCACAAGAGGTGTAGACAACAAAGATAAACACCTTTACATACACTATACTGAATTGTCAGTAATAATAAATATTAATCTACAGGTAGATACCCAAAAGGCTGGTGGTTCAAATCCACCAGCCACTCCTCAGAAGGAAGATGGGGCAATCAACTTCTGTAGTGATACTGCCTCGGAAACTCAAGGAGAGGTGGCTATGAGTCAGGTCTGACTTGACAGCAAACATTCTGTCTTCCTCCTGTGGGGTTAGAGGAGTTCAGAAGATGTGGCCTCCCTGCCCCCTTGCAGGAGTAAAAGAGATAACTTAATATTCACTTGTGAGTGAAATCTTGGTGTTTTTTACTTGGTCTCTACTGACATGGTGAAGATGGAAGGACACTTTAATATCAATTGGGATGAAATTCCAGACTTCCTTTTTTGACCTCTTAGATATCTGGGGAGTTATGGTTGTCAAAACCAGGCCTAGGTTCCTTACTCAAAGCTTTGCTATTGGGGATGGGAACATATTTTTTTTTTTTTTTTTGTAATGGAGTAGGATAGTTATTGTCTTTTCTTGACAGACTGTTTTTTCTGCAGTAATTTTGCCAAAGGGAGTCAGCTTTTCTTGGAGTTTTTGTCCTCTGAACCAGCTGGCGTTTCTAGACTGCTGACTTTTCCATCACCTAGGTTGGAACATATGGATAAAATATAATACCTAGAGAACTTATTGCCTTATATTACCTGAGTGCCAGGGACCTTAGCCAGTCTGCCTTTTTCTATCCATCCTTCAAAATGTTCTCGGTTTGTCTCTATTTTTTAGATTGTTAGCAGGAAGAATAGGGACAAGTTTATCACCTACACCTAGACCATTCTTGATTTCTATGAATTTTTTAGCTATAAATTACTGCTGTGAATGTCACTTTTCACATATTAAATTTCAGATAAAATATACATTGTCTATTAGTCTTTTTCCAGGCGTAATCCTATTTTCACAAATATTTAATTTCCATAATCTGAGATCCAGTAGTCAAGGGGCATGTGCTTAATCTTTGCAACATCATGGCTATGAAAAACTCCTCATGCTATGGCAAGATATAGATAAGTATCATTTGGTCAGGTGATTAGAAAATGAGTGATGTTTCTTTACTACTTTGGAATAGTTTCCCAAACTTTCTGAATCTGAGTCTCCCCAGTTGTATAACAATTGAGTTAAAATTGTAAATATTTTTAAGATTCTTATTTCTCTGCATGCTATTGTTATTAGGTGCTGTCAAGCCAGCTCTGATTCATAGTGACGCTATGTACAACAGATCTAAATGCTGCTTGGTTCTGTGCTAGCCTAACGATCTTCACTATACCTGAGCCCATCATTGCAGCCACTGTGTCAATCCATCTCTTTGAGGGCCTTCCCTTTTTTCATTGACTCTCCACTTTACCAAGTATGATATCCTTCTCCAGGGAATGATCCCATCTCACAACATGACCTAAGTCAGTTGGTCTGGTCATTATGGTCATTCTCACTTCCAAGGGACATCCTAGCTGCACTTAATCCAGGACAAATTTGTTAGTTATTCTGACTCTCCATGGTACTTTCAGTTTTCTTCACTAGCACCACAACTCGAAAGTATCAACTCTTCTTTAGTCTTCCTTATTCACTGCCCAGATGTCACATACATATGAGGTGACTGAAATAGCATGGCTTGGGTAGAGTCACCTTAGTCTTCAAAGAGACATCTTTGTTCGTCAGCACTTGAAAGAGGTCTTTTGCAACAGATTTTCCCAGTGCAGTGTGCCATCTAATTCCTTGACTGTTACTTCCCTTGGTATTGATTATGGAACCAAGAGATTGTTGTTGTTGTTATTAGGTGCCATCGAGTCATCTCCAACTCATAGCAACCTTATGTGCAGCAGAATGAAACACTGTCAGGTCCTGTGCCAGCCTCACAATCCATGCTATACCTAAGCCCATTGTTGCAGCCACTGGGTCAATTCATCTCTTTGAGGACCTTTCTCTTCTTCATTGACCCTCCACTTTACCAAGTATGATATCATTCTCCAGGGTATGGTTTTTCCTGATAACATGATGAAATGAGTGAGATGAAATCTGGCCATTCTCACTTCCAAGGATCTGTTAGTCCTTTTAGCAGTCCATGGTACTCTTAATTTTTCTTATACTACACCACAACTCAGAAGTATCAATTCTTCTTCAGTCTTCTGTATTCTTTGTCCAGCTGTCAAATGCATATGAGGTGATTGAAAATAACATGGCTTGAGTTAGGCACTACTTAGTCTTCAAGGAGACACCTTTACTCTTCATCACTTCATCACAGAAAGAGGTCTTTTGCAGCAATACACCCAATGCAATACATCTTATGATGTATGGACTGCGCTTCCATTGGTGTTGATTATAAAACCTCATATTATGAAGTCCTTAATAATTTGAATCTTTTTTCTATTGATTATGAAGTTGTTTATTAGACCAGTTTAGATGATTTTTGTTTTATTTATCTTGGGTTGTAATCCATACTGTAGTGTTTAATCTTCATCAGTGAATGCTTAAAGTCATCCTCACTTTCAGCAAGCAAAGTTGCGTCATCTGCACATCACAGATTGTTAATAAGTCTATCTCCGATTCTGATACCACATTCTTTTTCATATAGTCCAGCTTCTCAGATTATTTGCTCAGCGTACAGATTAAATAATTATGGTGAAAGGATACAACCTTGACACACTCCCTTCTTGATTTTAACCAAGCAGTATCCCTTTATTTTGTTCGTATGACAGTCTTCTGTTCTATGTACAAGTTCCTCATGAGTGCAATTAAGTGTTCTGGAATTCCCATTCTTCTTTATATTATCCATAATTTGTTATGATCCATACAATAGAATCCTTTTGCATAATTAATAAAACATAAGTAAACCTCTTTCTAGTATTCTTTGCTTTCAACTAAGATCCACCTGAGACCAGCAATGATATCCCTCATTCCGCATCCCCTTCTATGTCCAGCTTGCATTTCTGGAAGTTCTCTGACAATATATTGCTGCAACTGGTTTTGAATTATCTTCAGGGAGATTTTAATTGTATGTAATATTAATGATAATGTTTGATAAATTCCACATTGCGTGGAATCACTTTTCTTTGGAATTGGTACAAATATGGATGTTTTCCAGTCAATTGGCCAGGTAGTTGTCTTCTCAATCTCTTGACATAGCCAAGTGAGTGCCTCCAGTGAGGCATCCATTAACTGAAAATCTCAGTTATTCTGTCAATTCCTGGAGACTTGTTCTTCACCAATTCCTGCAATGCAGCTTCAACTTCTTCCTTCAATACTATTAATTCTTAATCATATGCCTGAAATGGATGAACATTGACCAATTCTTTTTGGTATAATGACTCTGTGTATTCCTTCCATCTTCATTTGATGTTTCCTGCATCATTCAATATTTTTCCCATAGAATCTTTCAGTGTTGCAACTCTAGGCTTAACTTTCTCTTCAGTTCCTTCAGCTTAAGAAATGCCAAACATGTTCTTACCTTTGGGTTTTCTAACCCCAGGTCTTTGCAGATTTCATTGTAATAATTGAATTTGTCTTCTCAAGCTGCTCTTTGAAATGTTCTGTTCAGCTCTTTTATCTTGTCATTTCTTCCATTGGCTTTAGCTACTCTCCATTCAAGGGCAAGTTTCAGAGTCTCCTCTGACATCTATTTTGGTCTTTTCTTCCTTTCTTGTCTTTTTAATCTTTTTAATGACTTTTTTCTTTTCTCATGGATGATATTCTTGATGTCATCTCACAATTCCTCTGATTTTTGGTCATTGGTGTTCACTGGATCAAATTTATCTTTTAAATGGTCTCTAAATACAGAAGGGATATCATCAAAGCCATTATTTGGCTCTCATGGACTTTTTAAAACTGTTTTCAACTTCATGTTTAACTTTCATATGAGCAGTTGATGGTCTGTTCCACAATCAGCTCCTGGTCTTATTTTGGCTGAAGATAGTGAACTTCTCCATTGCTTCTTGCCAAAGATATAGTCAATTTGATTCCTATGTATTCCATCTGGTGAAGTCCACATGTATAGCTCTCATTTATATTGTTGAAAAAAGGTATTTTCAATGAATAAGTCATTGGTCTTGCAAAATTCTATTATGTAATCTTCAGCATTTTTTCTATCATCAAGGCCATATTTTCCAACTACTAGTGACTCTTCTTTGTTTCCAACTTTTGCATTTAAGTCACCAGTGATAATCAACACATCTAGATTTTATGTTTGGTCTATTTCAGATTGCAGAAGTTGGTAGACATCTTCAATTGCCTCATTTTTTGGCTTTGGTGTCAGTGCATAGATTGGAATAATAGTGGTATTAACTGGTCTTCCTTGTAGGTGTATGGATATTATTCTATCACTGACAACATTGTACTCAGGACAGATTTTGAAACAGTCTTTGTGACAATGAATGCTGCACTATTCCTCTTCAATTTGTCATTCCCAGCAGAGTACATCATGTGGTTGTCTAACTCAAAATGACCAAAATCAGTCCATTTCATCTCATTAATGCCTAGGATATTGGTTTTTATGCATTCCATTTTATTTTGGACAACTGTCAGTTTTCCTGGATTCATACTTCATCCATTTCATCTTCCTGTTACTAATGGATGTTTGCATCTCTTTCTACTCATTTTGAGTCATGCCACATCAGCCAATGGGGGTCCTGAAAACTTTACTCCATCCATATAATTAGGATTTTCTCTACTCTGAAGACTCCGCTCTTCTGCAGTCCTATTTTGAGTGTCTTTTGATCTGAGGGCCTCAACTACTGGCACTATATTGCACAAAGTTTCAGGGCTATTCATAAAGTTTTCCAGTAATATATCAGGCAGTGTTTTACTGTTATTCATAAGGTATTCACTGCCCAATTCTTTGAGCAATGGATGGCCTCTTCCTTCTTCTGAGTCTGTCTTAGTCTGGAAGCTCTACTGAAACCTGTCCATCATAGCTAAACCTTCTGGTATTTTGCAGCACTGATGGCATAGCCTTGAGCATCACAGCAGCACAAAAGCCACCACAGGATGGCAAACTGATGGACAAGTTTGTTTCCCTTAGTTGTTCCTAACCACTCTGCTCACTTCTGAGCCACATGCCTGCCTATACTGGGCCTGCCTTAAATAAAGCTGCCCCAGAAGCCTCTAGTCATGTCAACTAATATGATATTTTTTTTTTTTTAATTTTAATTTAGAAAATTTAATTTATTTGCCTAGGAAATGTTAAAAAGAAAAGAAAAGATCGTAGCATGAAAAATAAATACAAAGGCATAAATTATAGAGAAGTTAATCTAAGAAAACTTAAACATCTTTACACTATGCAACATGATCATTATTGAACACACTGCTTTGTTCTGTGTTTTTGATTAGTTGATCATTATTTCCAGGATATTTTCATTGAAAAATCTGCCATTTGACTGTGTGGATTACAACAAGTTACGAATAAAATTTCAAAGAATGGGAATTCCAGAAGACTTAATTGTGCTCATGAGCAAGCTGTACCTAGACAAAGAGACACTTGTTGAAACTGATCAAGGGATACTACATGATTTAAAATGAAGAAAGGTGAGTGTGAGGATTGTATCCTTTCCCCATAGCTGTTCTGTCTGTAGGCTGAGAAAATAACCTGAAAATTTTAACTATATGAAGAAGAATGTGGCATCAAGTTTGGAATAAGACTCACTTAACTTCCTATGATATGCAGAGGACAGAACCTTCCTTGTTGAAAGTGAAGAAAACTTGACACATTTACTGATGAACATCAGTAGGTACAGCCTTCAGTATGGATTAAGCTTCAACAAAATGAAAACAAAAATCTTTACAACATGACCAATAAATTACATCATGGTAAATGGAGAAAAGATTGTCATCAAGGATTTCATTTTGGTTGGATCCACAATCAATGGCCATGTAAGCAGTAGTCAAGAATCAAGGGATGTATTGCACAGAGCAAAGTGCTACAAAAGACTTCTGGAAAGTGTTACAAAAGACCTCTGGAAAGTGTTAAAGAGCAAAGGTGTTATTTTAAAGACTACAGTGTGCCTGCCCCAAACTGTGGTATATATAGGCATGTGAAATAGTCTTTTGTGCATGTGAAAGCTGGTCAATGAATAAAGAAGTCTGCAGAAGAATTGATGTATTTGACTGGTGGTGTTGATGAAAAATATTGAATGTACCATGGACTGTGAGAAAAATGAACAAATCAGTTTTTGAAGAAGTTGAGCCAGAATGTTCCTTAGAAGAAAGAATGGCCAGACTTTGTTCCTAATACTCTGGTTATCAGAAAGGACCTGTCACTGAAGAAAGATATTATGTTTAGTAAAGTAGTGGGTCAGTGACTGCTATGATGGACTCAAGCATAGTGACATTTGTGAGAATGAAGCAGGGCTGATGTTTTCTTTTTTTCCTGTTGTACATAGAGTTGCTGTGACTTGGAATACACTTGATGGGGCCTAATAATAATGAAACATATTTGTAAAGTATCCATATCCTAGAAAGCCTGAAACAAAATAATAATTTCAAAGCATTGTAATAATAAAAAGTTACATTTCATAAAATCCCATGACAAATTACAATAGCATCTAAGAGAATAAAATATCTAGAAATAAGTTTATCCAGGAATCTGGAAGATTTATACAATAAAAATGACATAACACTTCTGAAACAGACTAAAAGTTATCTAAATAGATGGAAAGACAGTTCATACTCACAGATTGAAAGACTCAGTATAGTCCAGATGTTAATATTTCCCAACGTGATCTATAGACACAATGCAATCCCAATAAAAATTCCAACAATATTCTTTGCAGAAATGGAAAAACTGATCTTCAGTTTTATATGGAAAGACAACGGATCAAGAGTGGCCAAATGAATTTTGAAGAACAGAGTATGATGATTCACTTTTGTTGACTTCAAAACATATCACACAGATACAGTTATCAAAACATCCTGGTACTGGTTTATGGTAGAGATGTGGACCAATGGAATAGAATTCAAAACCAGAAATAAATCCAAACACTTATAATCAACTGATTTTCACAAATAGGCCAAGGCCATTCAAAGGGGAAGAAAGAGTCCCTTGAACAAATGGTGCTGGCAAAACTGGATTGCCACATGGAGAAAAAACAAAACAAAATCTATAATTTATGTGATATGTAAAAAATACATTAAAAAATTCTACAACTTAACAGCCAAAAGACAAATAACTAGATAAAAAATTGAGCTAAGGACATCAATAAACACTTCACCAAAGAAGATATTCAAATGACCAACAGTCACATGAAAGTTGCTCAGCATCATTAGCCATTGGAGAAATGCAAACCAAAAGCACAATGAAATAACATTTCATTCCCACTAAGATGGCTATGATTAAAAAAAAAAAAAAAATGAATAATAATAATAAAAAAAAAAAAACTGAAAATAAGTTTTGCAGATGTAAAGAAATTAGCATGCTCATCTGTCATTTGTGGGAATGTAAAATTGTACAGCTGTTATGGAAAACATTCTGGAAGTTCCTCTAAAACTAGAGGTAGAGCTGCCATATGACCCAGCAATGCCACTCTTAGGTATAAAGCTTAGAGATGGAATAGAAGTGGCACTAACAGACACATGCACTCCTATGTTTACTACAGAACTATGCACAATAGCAAAAACATGGAAATAACCTAAGTGCCTATCAAGGAGTGAATGGATAAGTAAAATATAATACATATGTACAATAGAATACTGCTCAGCAATAAGGAAAAATTACTTTCTCAACCATCTTACAATGTGGAATGAACATGGAAGACACTATGCTGAGTGAAATAACTAAATCACACAACACAAATATTGTATGTTCTTATTTTTATGAAATGACAAGAATAAATACACAGAGATTAATGTTTTTTATCAGTTACCAGGCATGGGAATTGAGGAAGAGGAAGAATTATTCCCTAGGTAGTAGTCAATTTTTGTTTACAAAAATGGGAAAGATGACACTGAATCTGAGTGGACTTTGCACTGCATGATTAAAGTAAGTGATGTCA
Organism: Orycteropus afer afer; assembly: GCF_000298275.1. Taxonomy (NCBI): domain Eukaryota; kingdom Metazoa; phylum Chordata; class Mammalia; order Tubulidentata; family Orycteropodidae; genus Orycteropus; species Orycteropus afer. The sequence continues at coordinate 1,089,477 of NW_006922262.1, read as the reverse complement.
ATAAACTGTATATAGGAGAGAGTGATTGATGTGTAAATGTTAAATTGTGTATGGATTTGCAACAATAACAATAACAAAAAGAGGATGATCTACAGATGTTGATACTAATAAGCCATAAACAATCAACTCATGGGATTAGTTTTCTTGGTTTGAAGGCTTAGTGTAGTGGTCTCATGTGACAATCCAGTCAACTGAAATAATGTTTTTAAAGTTTACGTTCTACCTCCCAGTGCAGTGAGTAGTGTCTGGGATCTTGAAAGCTTACAAGTGGTCACCTAAGACAAAACTATTGGTTTTTATTCATCTGGAATAAAACAGAAGAAAGACATTCAAGAGTTAGGGAAAGAGCTGGACTATAGTGTTAATTGCATACAAGAACGATTGCTTCTTCCACCTTGAGACAAGAAGAACTAGAAGTTGCCTGGCTACCAATACTGAAAATTCTGATCTGGAACATAATTAATTAACTGTAATATAAATTAACAAACAACATAAATCATGAAAAACATGGAACAGAACTTCAACTTCATAAAGAATTCAAACTTCCTGGACCTTTTGATGCTGGAGGTGCACCTGAGACTCTGACCCTGATTTGTATTTTACAGCTTGAATTGAAACTGTCCACTGAAGTCACCTTTAAATTAAGTAGCAGTTTAGCTTAAAGACATTGTCACTCTCCAGGACTGTGTTACTTAAAAAAAAAAAAAAAAATCTTTTGACAACAACAACAAACTTTCTAAATAATCAAAAGGTGTAAGATACCAGTAAAATTTTTTATTACAATTAAAATATGAAAAGAAGACAGTGACTTTATGTAGGAAATAAGTTAAATTTCTTTTGCAGGAATTAAAAGTATTAATTTATTTGATATTTCATTTACCTTCTATCCTTTTCTTTGTATAGGTGGTGAACATTGAACATAAAAATATCATAAGCATTTAAGGACACCAATTTTTATTTTATTTATTAATATGTTGTTGTTGTTAGGTGCCACCGAATTAGCTCTGATTTATAGCAACCCTATGTACAACAGGATGAAACAATATGCAGTCCTGAGCCAGCTTCAGAATCCTTGCTGTGCCTGATCCCATTGTTGCAGTCACTGTGTCAATCCATCTCATTGAGCGTCTTCTCCTTTTTTTGCTGACCTTTCACTTTATCAAGTGTGTTAGTTGGAGTTGTGTGTCAACTTGGCTGGACCACAATTCTGTGTGGTTTGAGCTGTTGTGGTGTGGTTGTTCCCATGATGGGATCAGATGACTAT
>NW_006922262.1:1085934-1088113 GCF_000298275.1 Orycteropus afer afer | reverse complement strand
GTCAATCTTTCTCCCAGCCTTCCCCAAAGGGATCTGAGGCCTTTTACAAGAGTGACTGTTCATTGGGGAAAAGGAAATAATCAGACTTTTCAGGGATTACTGGACACTGGCTCTGAATTGACACTAATTCCAGGAGACCCAAAGCATCATTGTGGCCCACCAGTCAGAGTAGGGATATAAAGAGGTCAAGTTATTGATGGATTCTTAGCTAAGGCAAGTCTCACAGTGGTTCCAGTGGGTCCCCAAACCCATCCTGTAGTGATTTCCCCAGTGCTAGAATGCATAATTGGAATAGATATACTGAGCAATTGGCACAATTCCCATATTGGGTCCCTGACATGTGGAGTAAGGGCTATTATGGTAGGAAAAGACAAGTGGAAGCCATTAGAACTCTCGCTACCTACAAAAATAGTAAACCAAAAGAAATACCACATACCTGGAAGGAATGAAGAGATTAATGCCACCATTAAGGACTTCAAGGATGCAGGAGTGGTGATTCCCACTACATCCCCATTTAATTCGCCTGTTTGGTCTGTGCAAAAAGCAGATGGATCTTGGAAAATGACAGTAGATTATTGTAAACTTAATCAGGTGGTGACTCCAATTGCAGCTGCTGTTCCTGATGTGGTTTCATTGCTTGAACAAATTAGTACATTTCCTGGTACTTGGTATGCAGCTATTGATCTGGCCAATGCCTTTTTCTCGATGCCAGTTTCAAAGGACTATCAGAAGCAGTTTGCCTTAGCTGGCAAGGCCAACAGTGTACTTTCACAGTCCTTCCTCAGGGGTACATCAACTCCCGGCACTATGTCATAGTTTAGTCTATAGGGAACTTGATTGCCTTTCTCTTCCACAAGACATCACACCGGTCCATTATATTGATACATTATGCTGATTGGACCTAGTAAAGAAGAAGTATCAATGACTCTAGACTTATTGGTGAGACATATGCATTCTAGAGGTTAGGAAATTAACCCAACGAAAATTCAGGCACCTTCCACCTCAGTGAAATTTCCAGGGGTCCAATGGTGTGGGGCATGTTGAGGTATTCCTACTAAAGTGAAGGATAAGTTATTGTATCTTGCTTTCCCCCCCAACTAAAAAGGAGGCACAATGTCTGGTGGGCCTCTTTGGATTTTGGAGGCAATATATCCCTAATTTGGGTGTGTTGCTTTGGCCTATTTATCAAGTGACTCAGAAAGCTGCGACTTTTGAGTGGGGCCCAGCACAACAGAAGGCTCTGCAACAGGTTCAGGCTGCCGTGCAGGCTGCTCTGCCACTTGGGCCATATGACCCAGCTGATCTAATGGTACTTGACGTGTCTGTAGGAGATAGAGATGCTGTTTGGAGTCTTTGGCAGGTCCCTATTGGTCAATCGCAATGCAGACCCTTGGGATTTTGGAACAAAGCCCTCCGTAGATAACTACTCTCCTTTTGAGAAACAGCTTTTGGCTTGTTACTGGGCTTAGTAGAGACTGAAGGCCTAACCATGGGCCACCAAGTGACCATGAGCCTGAGCTGCCCATCATAAACTCTGTGTTGTCTGACCCACAAAGTCATAATGTTGGACATGCACAGGAGCACTCCATCATTAAATGGAAGTGGTATATCAGAGATCAGGCTCAAGCAGGACCTGAAGGCACAAGTAAGTTGCATGAGGAAGTGGCCCAAATGCCTATGGTCTTCACTCCAGTCACATTGCCTTCCCTCTCCCAGTCTGCACCTATGGCCTCACGGGGAATTCCTTATGATCAGTTGACTGAGGATGAGAAAACTTGTGCCTGGTTTACAGATGGTTCTGTGCGATATGCAGGCACCATTAGAAAGTAGACAGCAGTGGCACTGCAGCCCCTTTCTGGGACTTCTTTAAAGGACAGTGGTGAAGGGAAATCCTCCGAATGGGCAGAACTTTGAGCCACGCATATGGCTGTTCACTTTGCATGGAATAAGAAATGGCCAGATGTGCGATTATATACGGATTCATGGGCTGTGGCTAATGGCTTAGCTGGATGTTCTGGGACTTGGAAGGAGCATGATTGCTGATAAGGATGATAAGGCTGATAGGGAATATTGGTGATAAGGATGTATGGGGAAGAGGTATGTGGATAGATCTCTCTGAATGGGCCAAAGGAGTAAAGGTATTTGTGTCTCATGTGAATGCCCACCAAAAGGTGACCTC
>NW_006922262.1:1084394-1085834 GCF_000298275.1 Orycteropus afer afer | reverse complement strand
CATGAGGTGGCAACATTAATACGTGAAATAGCACCATTAATAGATCAAGTACTTGTGAGAAGTGATGCTCTGGGTCATCCGTTATTTGATAATTGTCTGCAATTTTGTCAGCATGAGGAGTATAAGGAAGCTGGTTGGTTGGTCCTACTCACACTAGACAAAGTAGTGAAAGAGTGAGATGAGCTCAGATTTGTTGAATCTCAGGTTAAGTGCTACATAAAAGACCTCAGTGCTTCCAGTTGTGCTCTGAAATAATGCTTTATATCTTCTAGTAACAGAGCACATATTGCTGAAAACCAAGCCCAGGGTCTTATTGTAAGGGTGGTTGAATTATAACGCCAATTAAATTGCCAACCCAGAATTGTGTCTGAAGTTAAAGTGAGGGCATTGATTGGGAAAAAATGGGATTCTGAAACCAGGAATGGCAACATATGGGCAGAAGATAGTCAGGAAGATCAGGATATGGAGCATGTGAATTCTGTTGAATCACTCCCATCTGAAGGGATTACTGTAAAGCCATTATCCTTTCCATCTCAGTTTGATGGCATTAGCCCAACTGTTCCTGCTGAGTTATTGCCTGAGGCAGAGGCCATGGAAGACATTGCTGAATGTTCTCAGGACTTTCCCCAACCACCCATGTTGCTGCTAGACCTATAACTAAAGTTAAGTCCAAGTGAGCCCCAAAATGTGAAAAAGAAAGTGTGATTGAGGAGGTGGCATGCTACACCCGAAAAGGCCTACCTGATTTTGCTAACATGTACAGACAGAAACCTGGAGAATATTTATGGAAATGGCTACTGAAGGTGTAGGATAATGGTGCAAGGAATGTAAGATTAGAACAGTCTGAGTTTATTGATTTAGGTCGACTACATATGGGTTCTTCATTCAATGTCTCAGCTCGAGAGGTTAGGAAAGGATCTAATTGTTTATTTGGTTGGCTTACTGAAGCATGGATTATGTGGTGGCCTACCTTACGTCAAGTTGAAGTATCAGACCTGCCTTGGTATAACATAGAAGAAGGTATACAGAGGCTGAGGAAAATAGGTTTGTTAGAATGGATTTATCAGATTAGACCCCTAGAGCCAGAAATGGAGAGCCCAGAAGACATGTCTTTCACCAGTACAGTGAGGAATAAATTTGTGAAGGGACCTCCAGCATCTTTGAAGGTTGCTGTGATTGCTATTTTATGTAAACCTAATTTGAAAGTGGGAATTGCCCTAGTTGAACTAAGATATTTAACTACAATGGGGCTGATTGGACCCCATGGTAGTAGGGGCCAAGTGGCAGCAGTTAATCAACAAAGGCAAGGTGGGGATGGTTACCATAATGGACAGCAGAGTCTGAACACTAATAAGAATAATCTGACTCATGTGGAATTATGGCATTGCCTACTTGCTAATGATATTCCTAGTAGTGAAATACATGGCAAGCCTACTAAAT
>NW_006922262.1:1061597-1081254 GCF_000298275.1 Orycteropus afer afer | reverse complement strand
AATTATGGTGCCAGTTAGGTGGCAATACCTTGAAGGGTTGGGGCAGTGTTCTCCAGGAGGCTGTATATGTTGTAAACCAGCATCCAATATATGGTTCTTCTTCTCTAATAGCCAGGATTCATGGGTCCAGGAACCAAAGGGTGGAAACGGGAGTGATACCAGTCACTATTACCCCTAGTGACCCACTCAAAAAATTTTTGCTTCCAGTTCCTGCTACCCCATGTTCTGAGATCTTAGTCCTAAAGGGAGGAACACTCCCACCTGGAGACACAATATGGATTGCATTGAACTGGAAATTAAGAATGCAACCTGGCCATTTTGGCTTCCTCATGCCTCTGGATCAACAAAGAAGAGCATTAGTATGCTGTCAGGTGTGATAGATCCTGATTACCAAGGAGAAATTGTATTGGCTTTTCATAAAGTCGGGGCCGACTTGATGGCAAATAACAATAACAACAACAATGGAGGTAAAGAATATGTCTGGAATACAGGAGATTCTTTAGGACATCTCTTAGTACTTCCATGCCCTGGTATTAAAGTCAATGGAAAATCACAGCAACCCAATCCTGATATGACTGCCAACAGCCCAGACCCTTCAGGAATGAAGGTTTGGGTCACTTCACCGGGCCAAGAACCACGACAAGCTGAGGTGCTTACTGAGCGCAAGGGAAATGGGTGGTGGAAGAAGGTAGTTCTGAATATCAGCTACAACCACGTGACCAGCTGCAGAAATGAGGACTGTGGTTGTTATATTTCTTCATTTTATATGTGCATCAAATATTTTTGTTTCCTTCTGTTATGAACTATGAAATGTGAATAAGGTTAATGTGTTTTGGTTGTACATGTGTTAGTGTATCATGTTTGGCACAAATATGCCTTTATAATTGTCCTTATTTAGAGATCATATATGGTTAAGACGATGTGTACAACTGCCAAGTTGACAAGGGGTGGACTGTGATAGTTGGAGCTGTGTTTCAACTTGGCTGGACTACAATTCTGCGTGGTTTGAGCTATTGTGGTGTGGTTGTTCCCATGATGGGATCAGATGACTATGTTTTGAGTGGTCAATCTGTTGAAAGGGAGTTTCCTTAGGGGTGTGGGCTGCTTCCAGTATATCTGTGGACATCCTGGGACAGGAGACATTCTTCTGTGGATCAGGATTCTGTTGTGCTTCCTACAACTGTCCGTGAGTGAACTATCCACCATTCAGCCTGGAGATCTTGGATTCATCATTCGTTGGAGTCAACAGCCAGTGTACTCCCTGCCAGCTCTGAGCTCCTCAGCCCCTGTGGCTTCAAGAGTCAGGAAAAGCCTCCAGCTTGATGTTTGATCCAGGAACTTTGGACTTACCAGCTTCTAGAAGTGTGTGAGCCATTTCCCTATGATAAATCTCTCTCTGTGTGTATGTATGTATATATATATATAAGCTTACTGGTTTTGTTTCTCTAGAGAACCCAGTCTAACACACCAAGCATGATATCATTTTCCAGGGAATGGTCCCTTCTCACAACATGACTACATGACTAAAATAGGTGAACCAAAGTCTGTCCATTTCTGATTCCAAGGAGCATTCTGGCTTGGCTTCTTCCAGGATAGATTTGTTAGTTCTTCCTGCAGTCCATAGTAATTTTGGTATTCTTCACTAACATCACAAGTCAAAAGTCAACTCTTCTTCATTCTTCCTTATTCATTCATATTTTACTAATATAGGTCTCAGATATCACAGTAATCATTCTTCACTGCCCCACTGCTGTTGAGTCATTTTTCTGACTCATTGTGACCCCTCCTTCAGTTTTTGAGGTGGTATCTCTACCGAAGTCAGCTGCCCAATCTTCCTTCTGAGGAGTGGCTGGTGGGTTTGAACCACCATCCTTCTGGCTAGCAGTCAAATGACTTAGCCATTACACCACCAGACAGAAAATAAACAAATAATTTCCTAATAAAATATATAGTATATTTCAGGTCAATTATAATATGAATGCACCACTCATCATACAATTTATTGTAATGGTGTAAATTCTGTGCTGCTATCTTCAGGAAAGCTATGTCACTAGAATTTCAAATGCCAGGAGTGTCACCCATGCTACTAGAGAGATTTCAGTAGAACATTAGGATTAAGACAGACAAAAACTTTGTGATCTACTTATAAAAATTAGCCAATGAAAACCATGTGGATCATAACAGAATATCACCTGATATAATGCTGAATGATAAGCACCCTAGTTCCGAAGACATTGAAAACACACAATGACAGTATCAATGGAAGTGAGCATATATATCAATGATAATGAAGATGTTATAGGGCAGTGTGACATTTTCCTTTCTTGTACATGGGGTCACCATGAGTTGGAACCAACTTGATGGCAATTAAAAAAAATGTTATGGATAAACTACAAAATGGGTGATGTCTGAGAAAAATTCTGTGGAAAACAATGATAAAATATATAATAATTAATATGGCATATTTATAAAATAGGAAAATACTGATATTCTATATTTGAAGCACTAATTCCTGTCTTGTAGAAAATGTGTTTCCGTGAGACAGTTGCAAGAATTATTGCAATGGTGAAAGTTTGTTTGTTTTTGTTTTCATGTTTTCTTTTGTAAGTTTAGCACAATTTAGCAGACAACTTGTTCTCCTTCAAAGTTCTGGGGATTTAAAATAAATTTTAAAGGGAAAAATATGAGAAAACAGCTTGAAATAGGAAAATATATGAAGAAAGAGGAAGTGAAAGGAGTATAAAATAGAAACAAAATAAAATAAAGGAAATTATAATTTCAGAAGAAATATACAGATAGCATGTAATATCACAACAGCAATTTGGTACATTTTACAAGAGTATGGTGCTATTGTAGGAAATACTCACATTTTTATCCTGAATGAAATTTTGTAATTACTTGGTAATATTGTTTTGATATGTCAATATTAGTTATTGCAAACATTTAAAATACAATTAATATCTAGTATTGCTATAATAGAAATACCACAGAAATTTATTTTCTCACTGTTAGGAGGATAGACGTTTGAATTCAGGGTGCTCACTTTAGGGGAACAATTTCTCTCTCTGTTTTCTCTAAGAGAAAGTCTTTGTGTCTTTTCAGCTTTGATTCCTTGGTTTCTTGGTGATCTTCATGTAATATGGTAACTTCTGCCATCTCTTCTTGCCCCTCTGTCCCAACCTGCTTCTTTTATATTTCAGAGGTAATTGTCTGAAAACAAACCTTACTCTGATGTGTCTCTTATCATAACAAAGAACACCCATTTCCAAATGGGATTGTAACCATGGGCATAATGATAAGGATTTATAACATAATTTTTGGGGACATAATTCAATTCAAAACACCTTATAATAGCTAAATTTCTCTATTTCATTCTTATACATTACTTTGATGTTTTGGATGCAAATTTTATGATGACTGATTGTAAATATTTACAAATCATGTGAGCTGATTACCAATATGATTTTTAATGTTTTGTGTAAATCATAGTAAGATCACTTACATTTTAGAAATTGAAAAATGCAACCAATAGCTTTATTCCTGCACCCCTTGCCCAAGAATTGTTTATTTACCAACACACCACTAGCTACATGGATTATAAAATGTATTCTTCAAAGTGCTATACATGGATCTGATGTAGAAAAGCCAAATATTTCTAATGTAATCTTTGGAAATACATTTATATTTTAAATCTACTCAAAATAGAAATGGGAAATAATTTTGAACAAGAAATTCAGTCATTATATACATATATTTAAATCTTAAAATCTCTATAATTTATTTTTGTATGTGTTATTGTTGTTAGTTGCTATAGAACTAATTCTGACTCATGAAAACCCCATGTGTGCAGAACAGAACTAATTTATAGGATTTCCAGGAGCAGATCCCCAGGCCTCTCTTCTGAGACACCTGTGGGTAGGTTCAAGCAACTAACCTTTTGGTAATTAATAAAGTAACTAAGTGTACCATCTAGAGATTAACTTTTTCTATTTAAATTAAAATTTGTAGTATTACAGGTCAGTTTTCTAACATATTGTACACTTTTTTCCTTTAAAATCCATTTATGTATTTTACCCATGAAATTCATGATTTGCTTTAATTATAACCTTTTCTTATTTTATATTATTGCAGTGTAGTAAATTACTTAGTGTGGCTTTTCTACCCATAAGTCTTTGTAAACTCCAAGGTGGAATTTTCCATGAGCAACTGAGGAGCTCCTGATTGTAAAAGTTGTCCACCTGGGGTATTTCTGTTGAGAGTGGCACTAAACAATGTTCTGGGAGGTTCCTGCTCTTTCTCAGGTGTTTAGAATTCTGATGTTATGATTGGCTAATTTGGCCACTCTGCCAGGCTCAAAAGGAGCCCTTCTAGAGGCAGAACTCTCTTTCTGCTGGCTGAGGAAGGATGCACCCCTGAGAGACATGTGCAGCTGGGAAAGAGACAAAAGAAACGTCCATTCTGAGAGAGACACTGAGGGACACGTACTGCTGGGAGAGAGACTGTGAGAGATGGCGGGCTGGGAGAGAGACTGAGCATTTTTCCTGAACTTGAATTGCAGCCTGGTGCTTCCCTAGTAAACCCCATAATCTGTGAGTTCTGGGTGGCGAGTGCAGTGAATTATCGAACCCAGGAGAAAGGTGGTGGGTGCTTTGGGAGGAAGGGCTAGAGGGAGGCAGCATGTCTGGCCTTGAAGTAATAGGCCTTGGGCTATTGATGGTGATTCTCTCTTCCTCCTGTGGGGTTAGAGGAGATCAGAACATGTGGACTCCCTGCCTTTTTTGCAGTTGGTGTCAGAAGCGGTGGGATTTGTTGCAGTGGCTCCAACTCATAGAAGCTTGAGATTTTGTAAAAGAAAGAAAGAAGGGACTGGGGAAGTGAAACTTTGGATTCTTAGATGGTTACTTTTTTGGTGTTACCATTTGAAGGAGATAATTGATCCAGAGGCTAGGGCTTTTGGTTACACCCAGCCAAAGACCCAAGGCCATATGCATAGAATGGGAAGGTAATCAAGGTGAAGAAATGAACCTGAAATGTTTTTTAAATGATTATGTGTTTTGGATTATGTGTTTTCCTGAATGTACTGTGGGTATTGAATGCTCTCTTACCTGCTTGTACATTATAAATAATTATGGGATATGTGGATAACAGAGAGTGTGTAAGTCCGCCTTCAGCGGACTTACTTGATTGGATAAGTTAAAAGAGGAAACAGAATTTGCCCAGAAGAAACACAGGCTTTTGTTTCAAACCTTGTGTGTAGAGTATAGGAGGCTTAGGTAGAAAACCTGAGCCCCACCCAGTACTACTGAGGGAAAGGAAGATTTGCATTTGAATAAGGACCTGAAGAGGAAAACAATGACTGTTTGGCTCTTTGAATTTCAAGCAAGCAGACTGGTTTTTGGTGCAACTGGACAATAAACAGCATCATGATAAATGGAGAAATGATTGAAGTTGTAAGTGATTTCATTTTACTTGGATCCACAATCAATGATTATGTGAGCAGCAGTCAAGAAATCAAACAAAGGACTTCTGGTAAGATGATGGAATAGGCAGACTAACTACTCAGACCCTCTTCAACAAAGAAAAAGGGAACCAATTAACACAAATACAAAAGATAATCCTGGAGCCCTGAGCTTTGAAAGGAAGGATGCAGAAGAGAACTAAAGTCCAACTAGTAGAAGAACCTGCATGAGAACACCAAAAAAAGAGACATACAGAATTGCATTCTGTTGGTGATCCTGCTGGCATGGACAGCTTGGATACTGCCAAGTGGTTTAAGGACCTAAGGATTAACCTAAAAATCAGCCCTGCTAGTCAGAGTCTACATGGAGGACTGCACTGGTGGGTGGTAAATAAAAGGGGAAGCAGTGAACAGGGAGACAGGCTGAGCTGTGGACTTTTGCCTGTCCAGAAGTCACAGCCATTTTGAATGTTTATAAGTGGTTTGACAATTTTGGATATTTAAAGTGACAGCATTGTCTCAGATTCCAGGGACCTAAGAATAGGCTCCATTCCTCAGGAACTACAAGGACATTCCGAAAGTGAATGAATGGAAAGGTACGATATTCCTAGTTATATCCCACACCCTCTTGATGAATGAATGTGCAGCCATCACTCAGTCCCACCCACTTTCTGGGTCAGCAGGAATTCCATCCCAGTTTGTGCTCTGATGGAGCCTGGGTGCCCTGCCCTGCCCAGATTTTTTTTTTTTTTCAGTTTATTTGTTTTTGTCTGTTTTAAAATTATCATTATTATTATTATTTCATTCTTTTTATTATTATTCTTTATTCTTCACTTCCAAGATTCTAGTTATCAGCTTTGTCTCTCTTCCCTGTTCCTGATTCCCATCTATTTTCTTTCTCATGATTAACACCATCCTTGTTTTCCTTTTTGCATTTTTCCCATTTTTTTCTTCATTATTATACTACTCTACCTCTTTTCTCTTATTGCCCCTTTCCCAGATATTGCAGGAGGCTTTCTTTTCTTTTCTATTTTCCTTTTTTTGGTGATTGTTCCTGTGTTTCAGTGGTGTGATTTTTGTTCACTTGGCTTTACATTTTTGACAGTTTTATGATCATTGTCTTTGTCTAATTGAGAGGGAGACAGCAACTGTGCCCTACAATGCAAGCATATCCACACATCCCACACTTGTATTTATTGAGTGAGAGTTACCACTTCCTTCTCCACCAACTGGACAACAATAAATGACTACCAAGAAGCACCTGACTCAGTCTTACCTGCTCTTCATAAACAGTTAACAAAGATCTAAATATAACAATGTAAAAATGTTGAAAGACAACAGACAATCACAAAGAAGCAAGATAAAATGATAGAAACAAGGAAGAAGGATAGAGAAGCAGAACACATCCCTGAGGAAGAAACAACATTGAAACTCCCTAATAAGGAATTCAGAAAAATTATATTTAGGTACCTTCAACAGATTAAGAGACAGTTCAAGCAAAACACTGACAAAATTAAGGGGGGGGAAAAAGAAAGACAAAACCCTGGAAAATTTTGGAATAAAATAAAAGAACAAAATGACAAAATGAATGAAACATTAGAAATGATACAAAATCTATAGATAGAAACCCATCAATATGCTGTCTAAAAGAAACACACCTTAGAAGACAATGACAAAAATAGATTAAGATATATCAAGCAAATGAAAACCAAAACAGAATAGGAGTGATAACATTAATTTCTGATAAAATCGACTTCAAGACAAAAACCACCAGAAAAGACAAAGAAGGAAATTATATAATGCTTAATGGGTCAACCACACAACAAGATATAATCATAATAAATATCTATGGACCCAATGAAAGAGCCCCAAAATACACAAATCAGACTTTAACAGAATTGAAATGGCAAATAAATGACTCCATAGTCATAGTGGGAGACTTCAATAGACCACTTTCAAAGAAAAATAGAACTGGAAAGATACTCAACAAAGATGCAGAAGGGCTAAACAACATAATCCACCAACTTGAGCTTATAGGCATCTGAAGAGCACTTCTCCCCACAACAGCATAATACACATTCTTTTTTCCAGTGCACATGGAACAGTCTCCATTATAAACCATATGTTAGGTCATAAGGCAAGCCTTAATACATTTAAAAACATTGAAATACTGCAAAGCATCTTCTCAGATCACAATGCTATCAAATTAGAAATCAACAATAGGAAGAACAATGGAAAAAGAGCAAACATTTGGAAACTGAATAGCACTTTCCATAAGAATGGGTAATAGCAGTGCAAAAGCAGTGTTCTGAGTCCAAGTTATAGCAATAAATGCACAAAACAGAAGAAAGAGCCAAAATCAACACTTTAAACCAAAATCTCCAACAATTAGAAAAAGAGCAAAAGAAAAGCCTAGTCACCAGAAGAAAGGAAATAATAGAGATTCAAGCAGAAATCAATGAAGCCAGAAATAGGAAAAAAAAAAAAAAAAAGAAAAAGAAACAGATAATAGAAAAAGAAATAGAAAAAATCACCAAGACTGGAAGTTGATTTTTTGGAAAGATTAATAAAATTGACAAACCAGGGGCAAATTTAACAAAGGAAAAAAGGAAGAGAATACAAGTAACACAAATAAGAAATGAAATGGATGACATCACAACAGAACCAACTGAAATAGAAAGGATAATATCAGGATACTAGGAAGAACTGTACTCCAACAAATTAGAAAATCTGGAAGAAATGGACAGATTTCTAGATAGTCTACTTACCTAAACTAACACAAACTGAGGTGGAAAATTTGAACAGACTCATAACAAAAGAAGAAATTGAACAGGTCATCAAAATTACCAATTAAAAAAAAAGTCCTGGCCCAGATGGTTTCACTGAAGAATTCCACCAAACATTCAGAGAAGAATTGACACCAATCCTACTCAAATTGTTCCAAAACAGAAAAGGAAGCAATCCTACCAAATTCATTTTATGAAGCAAGCATAACCTTGATACCAAAACCAGGCAGAGAAATCACTCAAAAGGAAAACTACAGAGCAATATCCCTCAGGAATATAGGAACAAAAATCTTCAAAAATATCTTAGCCAATAGATTCCAACAACATATCAAAATATACATAAATATATTATCACCGTGTGGGTTTCATATCAGGTCTACAATGATGTTTCAACATTAGAAAAACAATCAACATCATCCATCCCATAATTAAAACAAAGGAAAAGAACCACATTATATCAATCGATGCAGAAAAGCATTTGATAAAATCCAACAACCATTCCTTATCAATACTCTCAGTAAAATCAGAATAGAAGGGACATTCCTCTACATGATAAAAGCAGATATGAAAAACCAACAGCCAACATTATTCTCAATAGAGAGAGAGACCATTCCCCTTGCAAATGGGAACCAGACAAGGATGCCCTCTATCTCTACTTCTATTCACATTGTCTTGGAGTCCTAGGGCAATAAGGCAAGAAAGGGAAATCAAATGCATCCAAATTGGTAAGGAAGAAGTCATACTATCACTTTTTGATGATGATATGATCCTGTGACTAGAAACCTCAAGAGACTCACTAAGAAAACTACTGGTATAGGGGCAGGATGCAAGATCAACATACAAAAACCTGTTGGATTCCTCCAAGCCAGCAAAAGGATCTCTGAAAAGGAAATCAATACCAATTATGATAACTATCAAAAAGATAATATATTTAGGAATAAATCTCACCAGGCACACAAAAACTTATCCAAAGAAAACTGAAAAACACTTCTTCAAGAAACTGTAAGGGATCTACATTAATTAAGGAAAATACCATGCTCATGGATAGGAAGAGTGAACATTGTGAAAATGTCAATACTTCCCAAATCAATCTATACATTCAATGCAATCTCAAATCAGATTCCACTTCTTCAAAGACATAGAAAAACCAATCACTAATTTTATACAGAAAGTAAAAGGAGCTTAGATAAGCAAAGCACTATTGAAGAAGAAGAACAAAGTGGGAGGTCAACTCATACTCCCAGATCTCAAAATGTACTATATAGCCACAGTAGTCAAAACAGCCTGGTATTGGTACAATGACAGACACAAAAACCAGAGGAACAGAATTGGGAAACCAAGATTAGATCCATTGACCTACGTTCAGCTGATTTTGACAAAGTGCCAAAATTCATTCAATGGGAAACAGTCTTTTTAACAAAGGCACTGGCAATATTGCATATCTATTTGCAGAAAATTGAAACAAAAAACATCCCTCACACCATACACAAAATCTACCTCAGCTAGATCAAAGTCTTAAGTGTGAAACCTACAAAAGTGAACATCATGAAAGATAAAATAAGGAAAAAATGCCCTTAATTTATGGCATAAATAGCCTATCAAGCCTAACCCAAGATGCACAAACAGAAGAAGATAAATCAGATGATTGGGACTTTCTCAAAATTATTATATGCATTAAAAGAGTTCTTCAAGACAGTAAAAAGAGAATATGCAGATTGGGAAAAAAATGTTCATCAATAGCATATCTGACAAAGGATTTATCTCTAAAATTTATAGAATACTCAACACCTTGTGGTGGTTATGTTAGTGTGTCAACTTGGCTGGACCTGGTTGAATGTCTGGGCAGCTGGTGGTAGTTATTCTCCATCATGAGACTGACAATCAACTCCATGGTGGAATCTACTACAAGCAGCTGAGTAGCTGCTTTTGGTATGTGGTCTGCTTCCTGTATATAAGGAGAAGCTTTGGGAATGGTCTCTAGCTTATGGTACACTTGGACCCTGTGTGCAGCCGTGTCATTGTTTGGCAGCCTGGCATACTCTGCTGACCTTGGGACTTACAATGGACTTGAAGTAATGGCCTGCTGTGTAGGTTGGTAACATCGGGACTGTGTCTTTTTACTTGTCAACCTTGGGTTTGTTAGCCTCAGAAGCCAGTAGCTGCCTGAGTGAAGAAAAAACTCCAGCTTCAGTGGGCTGGGAGCAGGATGCAGAGCTGGACCCCAAGGTTGAGGGGCTTTCACCAAGCTTCTAGAGCCTGGCACTTTGAACTTAGACTTAAAGACTCCAAATTGTAAGAATAAACTCCTGTTTGTTAAGGCCATCCCATTTGTGGTATATTCTTGTCAGAGCAGCAGTAGGTAACCAGAACACACCTCAACATCAAAAAGACAAAAAATCCAATTAAAAATGGCCAGAAGACATAATCAGACACTTCAATGAAGAAAATATTCAAGCAGCCAACAAATACATGAAGAAATGCTCACTATCATAAGCCATTAGAGGGATGCAAATCAAAACTACAATGAGATGTCATTTCACTCCAGCATTAATAGCAAAGTTCAACAAGACAGAAAATAACAAATTCTGGTGAGGATATGGAGAGTTTGGAATTCTCATACACTGCTGGTGGGACTGTAAAATACAATTTTAAATACAACCACTGAAAATTGGTATAGTAATTCCTTTAAAAGTTGGAAATAGAAATATTGTTTGATCCAGCAATTCTATTGTTAGGTATATAATCTAAAGAATTGAGAACCAGGATACACGTAGATATACACACACTTATGTTCTCTGGTAGCAGAGTGCCTAAAGCACTTGACTGCTAACCAGAAGGCTGGCAGTTCAAACCCATCAGCCACTTCTCAGAAGGAAGGTTGGGCAATCTTACTTCTGTAGTTATACTGCCTCAGAAACCCAAGGAGGGGTCACTGTGAGCCGGGGACGACTCGATGGCACATAACAACAACATGTTCATCGCCACACTATTTACAATAGCCAAGATAAGAAAAAAAAAAAAAAAAAAAACAACTAAGTGACCATCAGTTGAGCAATGGATACCCAAACAGATACCTACACACAGTGAAATACTATGCAACCCTAAAGAATAATGTAGAATCTGAGAAACCACATAACATGGATTAATTGCAGGACAATTTGCCAAGTGAAATAAGTCAATCACAGAATGACAAATATTGTGTTAGTCCACAATTGTAAAAAGTCAAGGAAAAATTTATACGTGGAAGGGAGTTTTCTTTGTTGGTTACCAGGGATGGAAGGGGATGGAGGTGAAGTCCTAGATCAGTTGAAAAAAATATATATGGTTACCAGCAGTAGGACAGAGGGGGAGAGGGGAAGCTTTTGGATGCGGGGCATTGCGTTTATGTTAAGGGTGGTGGAATAAGGATAGTAATAAAGGTGGCAGAACATGAAAAATGTCATCACTGCCTCTGAGTTATAAATCTGTAAGTTGTTATGTGAATCAACACCTTGTTGTGTATGTTTTCACCCCAATAAAAGTAAACAACAACAACAACAACATCAAATTAGATGTTGTATTGGACTGGGTGAATCTGCAAAGGACCTCTTTAAAGTTTTGAAGAGCAAAATTGTCACCCTGAAGACTAAGGAATGCCTAATCCAAGTCATGTTCTTTTCAGCTGCCTCATATGCATTTGGAAGCTGGACAATGAATAAGGAAGACTGAAGACAAATTGATGCCTTTGAATTGTGTTGTTGGTGAAAAATGATGAGAATACAATGAACTGCCAGAAGAATGAATAAATATGTCCTTGAAGAAGTGCATCCAGAATGTTCCTTAGAACTGAGAATGGCCAGACTTTATGTCATCTACTTTGGTCAAGTTGTCAGAAGGACCAGTCCCTAGAGAAGGATAGCATAGTTGGTAAAGTAGAGGGGCAGTAAAAAAGGCAAGTCCTTCAAAGAGATGGACTGACACAATGGCTCCAAGGATGGGCTCAAGCATAGCAAAGAATGTGACTATGGAACAGGACTGGGTGCTGTTTTGTTATGTTGTAAATATTTTTGCTAGGGGTTGGAATCTACTCACCAGTACCTAAGAACAACAGAATTTTTAGTGTTATGGCCATTATCATTTCATTATTTTTTACCTTAAATAATGAACACTTATACTCTGCTCTAGTTTCATTATCACAAAGAGTTTATACAAAATTAAAAGTGTTAAAATGTGTCAATACTCAATTAGTAGTTAATAATCTGTCAAATGTACAAAAGAATATTTTTTCCCAAACAATATATGGTTGGTGTTGTTGATTTTTTAGAAATGGTAGTTAACATTACATATTTTTTCAGACAGTGTATAAGAACAATAGCTTGATCTTCTAAGACCAACAGATTGAACATAGACAGATCGCAAGTCACAACAATAACATAGCTAATATTTATAAACACAATAACAACAAATTCCATTGTCTATCTGTCAGTTTATAGTACTGTGATGGCTTTCATACTGCTGTGAGGCTCAGGGCTATGAGACCAGTATTTCAAAAACCAGCAAAGTCACCCATGATGGTCAGGTTTCAAGGATCTTTCAGAGCAACACAGACTTGGAAGAAGGAAGGGGCCAACCATTTCTCAAGGAATTAGCCAGTGAAAAACTAAATAGCAGTGAAACACTGTGATATTTTACTGGACAACTTTATGAATAGCCTTGTGACATTGTCTGATACAGTGCCAGAAAATGAATGCCTCAGTCCGGAAAGTACTTGAAATATGACTGGGGAAGAGCTACCTCATCAAAGTAGTCAAACTTAATGACATGGATGAGGTAAAGCTTTTGGGATCTCCATTTTGTGATTTAGTATTACTCAAAATGGGAAGAAACAATGACAAACATCCATTAATAATCAGAAGATGGAATCTATGAAGTATCCAAGTAGGAAAATTGGGAGCTGTGTCAAAAATGAAATGCAATGAATGAAGATTGATATCCTAGGAATTAGTTAGCTGAAATGGATGGGTATTAGTCATTTTGAATTAGAAAAGCATATGATCTCCTATGCCAGGACTGACAAATTAAAGAGGAATGGCATCCAATTCTTCGTCAGAAAGATCAACTAGCATAACATATTACACAAAAACCTTATTCCATACACTACTTTTGTGAGTAATGCCTGGAATCTTAAAAGCTTGTAAGCAATCTTCTAGATGCAACAATGGGTCTCTCCTCATTCAGAGCAAAGATGAATGAAGACAACTCAAGACACATGTAAACAATTTGTCTACTGGTACACCATGTGGTCCTCAGCCTAAGTGACTATGAGACTAGAAGAACAGGATGGTATCTGGCTACCACTGTTAACTATTTGGAGGAGCACCCTTGATAGAGTGGGAGAACAATACAGGAGAGAACTCAAAAACATAAAAAAGAAAAAAGAAGACCAGGTTTACTGGTCTGATAGAGCCTGTTTTAACTCCTGGAACTATGGCCCCTAGCTGCCCTTCAGGTCTGGAATTGAACCCACTTCTGTGGCTTCTAGCCAAACAAAAAACAGGCATATGAGTTGAACATTTACCTGACGTAGATATATTCCTTGGAGAGAACAATCATTGGAGAAAGAAGGGTTATTTATGCATAGGGAGACAGCTCAGAGGGCAGGAGTGCATGCAGGGAAGGACACAGGGAAGAGAGTCTATGGAGAGGAAGTGGGAAGGAGCTGTTGCATTGTGGGAAATTGTAGTCAATGTCATGAGACAAAGTGTATGTGAACTGCTTTATGGAAAATGAATTTGCTCTGTAAACTTCCTGACAAATCACAATAAAAATTAAAAGAAAAAAACAGTCTTAAATCTAGTGCTTTGCCTCTATAAACATCACAGTGAAGCTTAATAATGCAACATCAGAAAAAGGGACAAAGAACAGTAGCATCTGGATTTTTAGGCTATTAACTATGTTCACATTTTCAAGAGCATAATGAAAACCACTGTACCTAGTAGCAGATCAGCTGCCGTCAAGTTGATTCCAACTCATGATGACCCCATGTGTATCAGAGGAAAACTATGCTCTATAGTGTATTCACTGGACAATTTTTTTTTAAGCAGATTTTCAAACTTTCTTCAGAGATGCCTCTGGTGAACCTGAGCAAACTGTTCCCTTAACAAGGAACAAGTTAACCATTTGCACCACTCCAGGGCATAGAGTTTAGCAACTAGAATTTAGTAAATTTGTTATACATAGATTGACACATGTTTAGAAAAGTGTGTCAAAAAAGCAACATTTTCTACTCAACAATAAAGGTTTATAATCAACAATCTCAGTTTAACATTGCTAAGCAAGTATGTTCAATGGACATAGAAATGTAATATTAATAAAACTTGAGTGTGTAAATATCAATAGTACAACCATAATGCTTCAGTTATTTAAAACTATGAACCAAAACTTAGTTCAAGCATTAAGACAATTTATAAAATTATTGTTGTGTTCTTTTAAAAGGAAGTGTGCTACCACACTTAGGAGATCAATAGAAATAAAAAAGCAGATACAAGTATGTTGGACAAAACTGGCTTAAACATGTAATAACCTAGTTCTGCACAGATGTTACAGATTATAACATTATAAAATTGATGCAATCTATAAAACAATGTTATAGATTACATCAGCAATTTTTAATGACAGAATACTTATGAATTTTCCTTCCAAATTTTGAGTCTCCAACATTTCTCTTCCATCAGTAGACATCCTGAACAGTGCACAAAATTTTATGAAATATGTTTAGTTTACAGGAGTGAATTGGTAGGAATATAATCAGAAGACAGAAACTGCAACAATAACTTGAATAAGGAATATTTAATATAAAGCACTGTTAACTAGCAAGGTTTGCAAACCAGAAAAAAAGAGGTATAAAAGTGGTGTGGGCATCTGACCTCATCTAACTTCATGAGGAGGAGAGAGAATCACCATCACCAGCATCAGCCCAAGGCTGATTACTATGAGGTGAAAGTCAGATATACTGCCCTCTCCAACCTTTATTTCCAATTCTGACCAACTATCCCTCCAACAGCTCTCTCTCTACTTCTCTGCTGAGCTTGATTTATTTGTTACAATGATCATCCAGAACTCAAAGACAATACTCACTATTATGGGGTCCAATAGAGAAGTAACATGTTACAATTCAGAATCAGGAACAAGGATACAGTTCTTAAGTCAGGACATTTTCTCAGCCATGCTCACAAAGAGGCCTCTTCTGGTCCTCTGACTGATCTGGCTTTTTGAGCCAGCCTGACTTCTGCCTTGTTCAGACAAGTGAGACAAAGATGCTTAGCTACACCATTAAGTGCCCAGAGGCACTCTACTCTGTTAGTAAGCCTTGGCACGAAGGCATTAAGCTCTTTCTTTCTTGATAGGTAGATGATAGGAGCTCTGGTGGCACTTGATTGCTAACCAGAAGGCTGTAGTTCAAATCCACCAGAGACTCCTCAGAAGAAAGATTGGGCAATCTACTTCCATAGTGATACCACCTCAGAAACCCAAGGAGTGGGTCACTATGCGTCAGATCTGACTCAACAGCGGTGAGTTTTTTGTGTTTTTTTTTTTTTTTTTAGATGGATGATAGACAGGCAGACAGAGGGATAGAGAGATATGATTGTCATAGACAAAGAGAGATAGTAAGAGAGAGATAAAGAAAAAGAGACACAAAGAAAAAGGTTTAAAAGCCTTTTCCTCCTACTTTGTCCTTGCAATGTCTCTATAGGATACTGTATCAACAAAAAAAAAAGTAATATCAAGGCATTTCTCAGCAGAAAAACGTTTAGAAAGCCTTGCACCATGATTATAAGGCATAATAAGTAAGGATGAATTGGAATATGAGAGACAATAAATTGATGAATGACACAGAGAGCATGGATTGTATATTATTGAATGATACATAAATAGTATGCAGTGTTAGTGCATTTTTTTTTGTATCTGTAATAGTTACAGAATTTTTAAAATATTTTAAATTAATACTTACTAAAGGAGCTCTGGTAGTGTAGTGCTTAAGGCACTTGACTGCTAACCAGAAGGCTGTGGTTCAAATACACCAGCTACTCCTCAGAAGGAAGGTTAGGCAGTCTACTTCTGTAGTGATACTGTCTCTGAAACCCAAGGAAGGGTCACTAAGAGTCTGGTCCAACTCAATGGCACATAACAATAACAACAATATTTATTAAAAGCTCATCAAGTGTTAGCTGAATTCTAATTGCTGTTTATTGCTATATATGACAAATTCCCTATCTCGAGAAATTTACATTCTAAAAGGAAAACAAAACAGTGATGGAAGAAGTAAAAAAACAGAGTTTGATAGGAGAGTGTGTGATTGAGAAGAAGGAAGTGAACACAACTTTGCATAGTAGGTAATTCTTTCATTGAGTCAAAATAATTGAGCACAAGTGAGTTGCGTTAGAAGTAAAGACAGGACATTTCAAGCAGAAGAGGTTTTTTTTTTTTTTTTTCAGAGACTTAAATTCCTATTAATTATTATAATGTATCCTATGCATACTTGTTTTCTGGACAAACATATAAGATTATTTGAGTGAGTATTGCTGTTAAATCTTTCTTCATAACATTTCATTTCAAAAATAGTATTAGAAATCAGCATACTGTACACAACATCTTGCATCCTTTTACCAAATGGTGACTTTTTATCCATCAAGGATTTCAAACATTAGCCATAACCCATTGCTATTGAATTGATTCCTACTCAAAGCAACTCTAAAGGACAGAGCAGAACTGCCCCATAGGACTTCCAAGGCTTATACATCTTTACAGAAGCAAACTGCCACATTTTCTTCCCACATCCAAACACTAAAAAAGGAAAACCAAACCCACAGCCATCAAGTTGATTACGACTCATAGAAACCTCCACTGAGTTTCAAAGGTGGTAAATCTTCATAAAAGTAGATTGTCTCATCTTCCCAGAGGCATATATAACAGTAAGCAGGCTATTTATTGCATGCCATTGTATTTAGCTCTACGGACAAAGAGAACTGCTATATATCTCAAACTGTTTGAAGTTTAGTGAGAAATAAGAATAATGTTAACTTATGTGCATCTAGCATTGATTCTTACATATTAAAATTAAGTGAATATGTACAGTTCATCAAGATGTACTCTATAGCAACCTTGTGGTCATCAATATTTAATTTTGAAATAATGTAATCTGAAAATATTTAAGGTAAATTGTTTATGAGTTATTATACTATAAATAAGCTTATATTTTTTGACAAATTAAGCTTTAGGAATATTTCAGATATCCTTCTTCAATGAAGATATGAGGACTAAAGTTATGCTGTAATGTGTAGCATTAAGAGTAATGGTTCAGTTAGTAAATTTTCCCATTTTTAATGGAATAACAATGAAGGAGCATTTTTTTTTTTTTTTGGAGTTGGGGGATACTGAAAAGTGCACTGATAGTTAGGAAAGGAGCAAAAAAGAACTTTCACATTCCACCTCCCACCTCCTCCTGTCCCTCTCTTGCCTCTTATTCCATTCAAGATGAGATCCTTTGGAGGGCAAGGACATTCCTTTGCTTCTGAGCATAAATAAGAAAATAAACCTTTTAATAGGGGGGGAAAAAGCATCAGCCCACTTGTCTTGTATAGGGATTCTGTGTAAAAAGTTATGAACGTCTGTGGTTTGCACATACACTAGGCCAGATGATTTCTTTCCAGGTCTTCCCCTCCACTTGTCATAACAAAGAACCCTTGCTTCTTCCTCTCATTTGACCTAGTCAAGCCAAGCCAAGCTGTAAACTGCAAGTAATCAATAGCACTGACAGTAAGAGCTGTGTAAACACCCCAGTCACTGTCATACACTGTCTTCTCCTCAATAAAAAGAATGAGAAAAAGTGGAAGATTATTTGTTTATTCTATCTCAAATTATGTTCAGTAGCTTGGAGCCTGAGGTTTATGTGTGTCCTTTTGGATTATTGCCAAGTTACGGGTTAAAGAAAGGGTGTATTTGATTTAATACTGATGCTGAAAAATTTCAATCCTGTTCAAAGGCAAATATCCAATCTATAGATAAGCCATGGAATAATGTTGCTGAGAAGCCAAGCACTTATTACATAAGCAAGCTAATGTGATCAAATTGGTTCTCTATCATTTTGGAGAATGCTATTGTTATTGACCATCAAAATATCAAAGACTTTCAACTGTGTGGATTATAACACATTTTGGATAACATTGTGAAGAGTGGGAATTCCAGAAGTCTTAACAGTGCTCATGAGGAACCTGTCCATAAACATTCCAATAGAACAAGAGGATGCCGTGAGGTTTAAAATCAGAAAGTGTGTGTCAGGGTTGTATCCTTTCACCATACTTATTCAATCTGTATGCTAAGCAAATCATCCAAGAAGCTGGAGTATATGAAGAAGAATGTGACATGAGGATTGGAGGAAGACTTATTAACAACCTGTAATATGCAGATGACACAACCTTGATAGTGAAAAAGACTTAATGCACTGAGTGATGAAGATCAAAGACTACAGCCTTCAGTATGGATTATACCTCAGCATAAAGAAAACAAAAAATCCTCACAACTAGACCAATATGCAACATCATGATAAATGGGGTAAGGATTGAAGCCAGGGATCTCATTTTACTTGGATCCACAATCAACACTCACATAAGCAGCAGTCAGGAAGTCAAACAATGTATTGCACTGGGGAAATCTGGTGCAAAAGACCTCTTTAAAGTCTTTAAGAGCAAAGATGTCACTTTGAAGACTAAGGTGCACCTGATCCAAGCCATGGCATTTTGATTAGCCTCATATGAATATGAGAGCTGGACAATGAATAAGGAAGACTGAAGAAGAATAAATGCATTTGAATTATGGTGTTCACAAAGAATACTAAAGAAGAGCTAACTGATCTGTCTTGGAGGACATACAGCTGGAATACTTTTTAGAAGTAAAAATGCCCAGATATCGTCTCTTGTACTTAGGTCATGTTGTCAGAAGTGACTAATCCCTGGAGAAAGATATCATGGTTGGTAAAGGGTCAGCAAAAGATGAGAAAACCCTCAATGAAATGGACTGAAACAGTGGCTGCAGCAATGGGCTCAAGCACGGCAACAAATTAGAGGTTGGTGCAGAACCAGACAATATTTCATTCTGTTGTATAAGGACCCTATGAGTCAGAACTGACTGTTGTTGTTGTTAAGTGCTGTCGAGTCATTTCCGAATCATAGCGACCCCATGCACAGCAGAACGAAACAGTACCTGATCCCGCGCCAGCCCCACAATCCCTGCTATACTTGATCCCATCATCGCAGCCACCGTATCAATCCATCTCATTGAAGGCCTCCCCCTCTTTTGTGGACCCTCCACCCTACCAAGCATGACATCCTTCTCCAGAGAATGGTCCCTTCTGACAACATGACCAAAATAGGTGAGA
>NW_006922262.1:1051355-1055417 GCF_000298275.1 Orycteropus afer afer | reverse complement strand
ATGTCACCACAGTAGGACAAACCGACAGACAAGTTTGTCTTGCTGTTGGAGACCTCTTGTATCACCCTCAACTGGGTCCCTGTTGCTGACTGTACCTCTATCTGGCTTCCTGGCTTTTAATCACCTTTCTTCTGCTCTTCTGCCCTGCTGTTTTGTGTGTCCCTGAGTTGTCCCTGGGGCTGACTGCTCCTCTGTCCGGGTTTCTGGCTTTTTATTCCCTTTCTCCTGCTCTTCTGGCCTGCTACTCTGGGCGGGCCTGAGTTGCCTCTCCTCACCCAATCCCTTTGGCTGATTGCTCTTCTCTCTGGCTTCCTGGCTTTTAATTCCCTTTCTCCTGCTCTTCCCACTTGCTACTTCGGGTGTCCCTTAGTTGTCTCTCCTCACCTGTAATCCCGGGGCTGATTGCCCATCCACTATTAGTACATAATAAAATGAACTGAAAAAACAAAAAATAATTTTTTTGATAGTAATACAAATTATCACCTTACAAATATGAATTTCTTCTCTATGTTTTTCATTTTCTTCTTTGTACAGGCAATATTATTTAAAAATATTTTATATAGAAGATTTCATTCTTGTTGGTGTTATGTGCCGTCTACTCAGACATAAAGGTAGTCCAAAAATATATTTTAAATGACATTTCTTTATTTTTTTTAATTCTAATGTGTACAAAATTACATTTTTGTAGCTGTGTGCACTTGGATGATAAGCAGAAGTAGTTTGGAAATAAGAGTCCAATCAGATGTGCATCTAAATAGAAGCCTGATGATCTACATTAAAAAAAAAAAAAAGGCCATTGAAACCTTCAGGAGCACAGTTCTATTCAGATGCAATGGAGTCACCGTTAATTGACTCAGTGATAACTAGCTCACTAGCAGGCAGTAAGTAAATTCTAATATTTTTCTAAATGAATAAAAACAAACTATACAATTGTCCTTTAAAAACATTTTCTGTCAGTCAAGTACTCCTACACTGTATTGTTTTCAAATACTATCTAGAATGTACCTTTTTCAACCTCCACTGAAAAATATATCTAAAATTAGGAAGAAAAATAACACATACATTTCTCATGATGACTGAAAATAAAGATAAGCATCTGACCATAAATAAAACTCATTAAAGCTTATAGCCTTGCAGATATACTAATATTTTAGAGAATTTTACTAATATTGTTTGTCTGAATATTGTATTTCTGATTTACATTAGAATAGATGGAAAACTATATAGTGCCATTAGCTTCAACATATACTTCATTACATGCAAAACTTTAATAAATTTTATAAATGTTACAATTATTTTTTTGCAGAAAGCATCATTTTCTGAATGCAGTAAATTTGTTCTCTCAAAATTAGAGCACCCATACATGACTATCGTCTCATGAATGCCTATATAGAGCAAGTACGGTCATTTGGCAAAATGTCCCTGTAGAATAAGTATGCCAGCATTTACAGCTGAATCCAAATGTTCAACAGATGGTCAGCTGAATAAAGTGCAGCTGGAGCTGAAATATTGTTTTAGAGAGAAAAAAAGTATATGTTGGAAAGAAAGGGATAATGTAAAAGGGGAATATTAATAAGATATCTTGAAACAATAGTGAAACAAGGTCAGTCTAAGTCATATTATTAAAGTTCCTTGCTGCGAGAGATAATGGGACCCTACTGGACTAATTTCAACTTTAATTTATGATATGACCTTTGTGCCAAAGTATGACATTATAATAAAGACATGTTTTGACTATAAGCTAGATTTAGTTCTGTACTAATATTAGCTTTTTTCATAATAAATCCATATGAATATTTGAATTTAATGCGTGCATTCATATAAATCCACACCATCAAGCCACACTTTTTCCATTCACTTATTCTGTGATATTGCTGCATGCAAAATTAGATTTACATTTTTCAGAAAAATGATTTGCTACAAATTTTAAATAGTTCAGTAACTTCAAATATTATCAGAGCTTATGCAAATTATTTTCTGAAGATTAGCACTCTGCTCCTATGTTTCTGTTATGACTTTCATTTCCTAGGAGGGATTTCCTGAAAAGGATTTGTACAATTCCATTCCCCCAAAGTTCTATATCAACATTTTTGTTGTTGACATTTTCCAGTTAATAATTTTGTCTCTGCTGTTACAGAGCAGTAAGGCACCATCTCTAATATAACTATTACTCTAACAAGACAGACTTGAAGCTCAATTATGATGGTTGACATGATTACAAGCCAAATGACAAATTGTGTGAACTTGTTTCTGAATAGTACCAATCTTTTAGGATTTCAGTTATTTTCATTTACTCAAAATTGTTTGTTAATGTACACAGGATAACATTGAGTTTTACAATGATGCTCTCATGTTAAATGCAATGAAAGCTAATCAAACAATTTTTAGCCAATGGACCATATTAAAAGAAGCCAAAAATAAAATTAATATATTTAGTTTTGGACTCCATTTTACCAGAGATTCACAGATTTTTAGTAAAGTTAAACAGATATATGGTTGCAATTACCAAAGATAAAGGTTCTAACAATTGTGAAATATTACAATTAAACAAATTATTGAAGTAATTATTTCAATTACCTTCAGCATTATACAAAATACCAATGCTCAGCTTTGAATAAAATATTAAGCACAAACGATTAATACAAAAATATTAAGAACATGATCTGAAATTCATCTCAGATGAGTAATATAGCATAATGATTGAGAGCAGAGTTTCTGGGAGGAGAAACAATCCAAGATCTACCACTTTCTGTGTAGTATTACTTTTGGTAACTCACACAAGTGCAGTATATCTCAATTTCTTCAGCTACGGCACACTATCACTTCTACTGTATTTGAATGATCACACATTGATAAAATGTGTAACTACAAAAGAGTGAAAATCAGGAGGCATACTCACTGGGGGTAATCTTGGACACTGACTATAGACCTTTTTTCTGATAATAACTTCTAGTTCTCATAATTGCTTTTTTTTGAGAATGAGACTATTCTGAGTGTTTTTCTTTACTTTTTAATGATTGAGTTGTAATTTATCCTAAATTATTATTATTATTATTATTAATATATTATAGTATATTCTGTAGCATAATCACTAGCATTGTGGAAGAAACCCATTTTTCACTACCTCATTCAAATATGTATTAAAGAATTATTTATTTTTTTTAATCATTTGAAGTAGTTTGGATTTAAAACTCCCTACTATAAAAAACATAAAATGATCACTTAAACCCACAGTGTGGTATTTTCGTGCTTCCTTGATTTTAAAGCCCATTGTACTTTTGACACCATGATTCAACCTTCTATGCTGAAAGTTAAGATGACATGAAGCACCTACTGATGAAGATTAAAGATTATAGTCTGCAGTACGGATTTTACCTCAACATAAAGAAAACGATAATCCTCATGAATGGACCAATAAAGAACTTCATGGTAAATGGAGAAAAACTTGAAGTAGTCAAAGATTTCATATTACTTGGTTCCACAAGCAATGGAAGCAGCAGTCAATAAATTAGATGTCATATTGCCCTAGACAAATCCATTGTAAAAGAATTCTGTAAAGTGCTGAAGAACAAAGATAGCTCTTTGAAGACTAAGGTGTGTCTAACCCAAGCCATGATATTTTCAATAGCCTCATATGCATGTGAAAGTTGGACAATAAATAAGGAAATCCAAAGAAGAGATGATGCTTTTGAGTTGTGTTGGAAAAGAATAATGAAAGTACCATGGACTGCTAGAAGAACTGAAAAATCTGTCCTGAAAGAAGTGCAGTCAGAGTGCTCCTTGGAAGCAAGAATGGCCAGACTTTGTCTCACCTAATTTGGTCATGTTGTCAGAAGGGACAATTCCCTGGAGAATGACATCATACATAGTAAAGTGGAGGGTCAGCAACAAAGGGGAAGACCATCAAGTACATGGATTGACACAATGGCTGCAAGATGAGCTCAGATATAGCAAGGATTATGAGGCTGGCACAAGACTGGGCAGTGTTTTGTTCTGTTGTACATAGGGTTGCTATGAGTCAGCACCAACTTGACAGCATCTAACAACAGCAACAAATATATA
>NW_006922262.1:1048366-1051255 GCF_000298275.1 Orycteropus afer afer | reverse complement strand
CTAATGTCCTGACTGCTGCTTCCGTTGGCATCGATTGTAGAACCAAGCAACGTGAATTCTTTGACAACCTCAATCTTCTCTCCATTTATTGTGATGCTCAGAACTGACTACATGGCACTTAACAACAACGACATTGTTAGCACATACACATTACTAAAACGGTGATTAAAAATTTTTAAATAAGCTTTTTATTTGCTTGTTTGCAGTCCATCAAAGTGTGGTCTATATCACCAAACTTAGGTTAAAGTTTCTTCAATCTTTATGTGTGTACTTTTTGGATTATCACTTCATCACTCAGTGTGTTAAGTCTTTTTCACTATCAAGGTTGTGTCATCTGCATATCACAGGTTGTTAATAAGTCTTCTTCCAATCCTCATGTCACAATCTTCAGACACCAGAAGACTGGATGTACAATATTATATATCTGCTACTGTGATTAATAGTAGTTAAGTCGATGGCATTTTATTAATCATGACTAAATTTCTTAAAAAAAAGAAGCTCTAACAATCTTAAAAATAAAATGAATTCTTTGACTATTATTACTGTGCAGTCTAAGCATATTGCTGGCCTCAAATATTAGAGCAGTGAGGGGTTCAGGTCTTCTCCTTCTCATCTTTTTCATGCTCACCTCGATTTTTTTTATCTGCATCTCTCACTGATTCTCTTTTAATGTAAGGAGGATTTCTTTGCTCGAGAGGAAAAGTGACTTTTGGAAATCCATAATCCATAATTTTCAGATTTTTTTCCCAATAGGAAAATCTCCTTTTAGATAGTTTTACAATTGAAAAATAAATCCAAAGAAGAAATTTGAATGGCTTTCTTTACTGTGTATTTCCCATTTATCTAACCCCAAATACTAGGCAAAGATTGGATATGGATAATTGGCTCAACATGTTGCCAAAACTGGTGTGATATTATAATTAGTGTATCTATTAGAGAAGATCCTTGGTCACATGGTGATTTGAATCAAACAGCTTCTCCATATAGGAAAGATGTGGCAATTTGCTTCATAAACATTTATAGCCTTGGAAATCCCTGGAATTTTTACTTTGTCATATAGGGTCAGTATCAGTCAGAATTAATTGATTACAGTGGGTTAGGTTTTATTTTCATTTTTTAAAATTTTTTTAGCATACATATTAGAATCATATAGTTGGGTTTGAACAAGCAGTTCCCTGAAAAAATATGAAGACATTGGACTGACAAAAAAACAATAAACATCAGGCTATGTATGTATTCATAATTACTAAACAATGAGAAGATTCTCCATGCCTATCAATTTTCTTGTCCATGTCTACAAGGAGTATTCAGGATTCCTCTTTCAGTATTTGTGAGGGATTAGATAAATTATTATTCTTAAAGCTTTCATAAACTTATCTTATTACTCTTAGTTTTTTTCTTACATAATATGCTATTAAGATCTAATTGACCTCAACTTGATTTGATTTCTAGGTAATTTATTTAATAATAACAAAACTCAAAAATATTTTATTTATTTATGTTTAAAATATTATAAACATCTTAGAATTTGAAAATTATTCATGCCATTTCTGTCTCTTTACAACTCTCATTTTTATGCATTCTCTATTGCATGCTCAGTCATGGCAATGTATGCAAATTTGTAATACGATGTGATGAGTAGAACTTATTTGTGTGAGTAGAACTTATTTGCCATGTGCTAAGGATCCATCTTTATTTAAAGTAATAGAGTAGAGGGAAATACTGCTTTTTTGAGTAAGACTGTCAGGAAATAACAAATGACATGTTATTTCAGACTTTGCCTGTTTGCCAGATCCTTCAAATTCTCACTTTTACCTTCATGTGTGTATTCCATTTATATATATATATATATATATATATGTTTTCAGTAAACATAATGTCAGCCCAACAGGGAACCACAAGTCCTTGATTGTGTGTCTTTAGTGGATTTGGATCACTGGTCTTGGTCACAAATTGTGTCTCTTCATCACACAATCTTCTTTTAAATGACCAATTCATACTGAGGACTTTTATTTCCATCAAAAAATGCTGAAGATAGTAAGGTTATTGGAATACTCCAACATAGTCTTCTTATTACAAAGGTTGCTTTAAATTGCCAGGTGGATGGATATAGGTTCTAAGTCCAGAGCCAAGGCAGGTAATGGTTTAACTAGTTGCATCAATACTGAACACAAAATCAATTTCTTAGCAAGTAATAATGGAAACTCACAGTTCCCTAACTTTAGATGACAGAACCATATTTTATAATCTGTTACTTGAAACAAAACTTGTTGGTATAGCAATTTTGTGTTAGTAAAATATTCTTAGTCCTATAAGTGAAAGAAAATGAAGTCAAGCAATTTTATTCAAGAAATATAATTTATTGTCCAATATAATTTCAAGATGCCCAGTTCATACCTGGCTACATGCATGAATATATTCAAGGACACAAACATGGCACTCTGGATTGTAAACTTCTTTCTCTAAAACTCTTTGCATCACTTTTTGGAAAGTCTCTAACTCTGCTACAAAATATTTTTTCTCTATGTGTCAAGAAATTTGGCCCTTAATAACCCCTGAATGTGGTACATACAGTTCCCAAAAGGATGATGAGACTGTGGTAAAAGACATCCACTATTGTTAGTTGTTGTTGTTAAGTGTCGTCGAGTCATTTCCGACTTATAGCGACCCCATGCACAGCAGAACGAAACACTGGCCAATCCCGCACCAGCCCCACAATCCCTGCTATACTTGAGCCCATCATTGCAGCCACTGTGTCAATCCATCTCGTTGAAGGCCTCCCCCTCTTTCATTGACTCTCCACCCTACCAAGCATGACATCCTTCTCCAGGGAATGGTCCCTTCTTACAACATGACCAAAATAGGTGAGACGAAGTCTGGCCATTCTTG
>NW_006922262.1:1023124-1040376 GCF_000298275.1 Orycteropus afer afer | reverse complement strand
TTTTTTTTTTTTTTTTTAAATATATTTGTGCTTTGGGTGAAAGTTTATTTTACATAGCAAATTAGTTTTCCATTCAACAATTTATATATATTTGTTTTGTGGCTTTAGTTGTAATTCCTACAATGTAACCACTCTTCTCACCTCCTCCCTAATTTCCTCATTTGCATTCAACCTTCTTTTCTTTCTCTTCCTGTCTTCCGAGCTTTGTTTTTTGGGTGAATATGGCCCTTTTGGTCCCATGTGTTCGATTGTTCTAAGGAATGTGTCCTTGCCTTGTGGTATTGTTCACTTTAGAGAATTGTCTATTGTTTTGTTGATAGTAAGCCCTTAGAATGTGGCTTTATTTCCAGGTTTGAAGTGTGTCTAAAGGCCATAGTCTCAGGGGTTACACTTGTCTCTATCAGACCTGTACATCTGGAATTTTTATGTTTTTAATTTTGTTCTACTTTTTCCTCCTTTGCTGGGATGACCTTTTATTGTGATCCCAATCAGAAGAGTCAGTAGAGGTCCCAGGCATCATCTAGTTCTTCTGGTCTCTGGATAGTGGAGACTGTGGTTCACATGGCCCATTATTCCTTTAGACTTATTGTTTCCTTGTGTATTTGATTTTCTTCACTTTCCTTTGCTCCAGATGGAGTTGTTGTTGTTGTTGTTGTTGTTGTTGTTATGTGCCGTCGAGTCAGCCCTGACTCATAGCGACCCCTCCATGGGTTTCCGAGGCAGTATCACTACAGAAGTAGGATTGCCCAACCTTCCTTCCGAGGAGTGGCTGGTGGGTTTGAACTGCCAGCCTTCTGGTTAGTAGTCAACCAGAAGAAGTAGTCATAGTGGCCTTAGCCACTATGATACCAGAGCTCC
The DNA here is from genome assembly GCF_000298275.1 of Orycteropus afer afer. Lineage (NCBI taxonomy): Eukaryota > Metazoa > Chordata > Mammalia > Tubulidentata > Orycteropodidae > Orycteropus > Orycteropus afer. The sequence continues at coordinate 1,039,518 of NW_006922262.1, read as the reverse complement.
TCCAGATGGAGATAGACCAATAAATATTTGCATCTTAGATGACTACTTACAAGCCTTTAAGACCTCAGTCACTACTTAGCAAAATAGGATGTAAAACATTTTCTTAGTGGATTGTGTTATGCCAATTAGTCTAGATGTCCTCTGAATACATGAGTAAATACTCATTATTTAGAACTTTATCACCTTGCTAGCTCTTTTATAATTAATCACTTCTGTCAGGTAGCAAAAAAAATAGCAATAATCTGTTAAAAATAAAAAAAGAGGAAGAAGAAGAAGGAGAAGGCAAAGAAGAAGGAGAAGAAGAAGAAGAAAAGAATGTTTCATTATTCCAATAAAACATTATTTAAAAAATATATGTGGTTCGAAGGATTTGGTCTGTGGACAATAGTTTGCCAAGTCCTGTTTGCATAGTTAAATTTTCATCACAACTTATTAAGTTGTTGGCTAAATTGCCTGTTTTAACATTTGTTCTAAATTATTAACATTCATTTTCTTTTATTATTGTTGTTTTTGTTTCCATTAGTATAGTGAAAAAGTACATGAGAGAGCAAATTATTCATCGATTCATTTATTTCTTAATTATTTATGGAGAAGCTATAGTGAACTAAGCCCTATTCTAAGTACTGGAGATTTAACAATTAAATAATAAAATAGAAAAAAAAAAAAAACTTTCAAGGAGATTGCATTCAAAATTTCTCATGTTAAATATCATTTGCTGGAAAATAATGTGGGGTTATAAACTACTAGTCAACCATGATTATATACTGGTAAACATTTTAAAGATTAGAAACAAAACCAAAAGAACTGATTGCTGCTGAGTCCATTTCAACTGATAACAATACTACAAGACAGAGTAGCATGGTCACATAGCACTTCCAAGGCTGTAATCTTAGAGATGCAAACTGCTACATATTTATCCCACAGAGCAGCTAATAGGTTTGAACTACTGACCTTTCATTTAGTGGTTAATTGCTTAACCTTAACCACTGTGACACTAAAGCTGTTTGTAAAGGTTTAATTAGCTCAATCATCTTAGCTATATATATATACATATATATGTATACACACACACACACACACATATGTATACACACACACACACACATATATATATATATATATATATATATACTTTTATTGTAGTCAAACCTCCGAACAAGACATTCACCAACATAACAACTTCTCCATTCATAGCTCAGTGACATTGAGGACCTTTTTCATATTGTGCCACCATTATTGCTATCCTAGGGGTTCTGGTGGTATAATGCCTAAGACATTTAACTTCTAATTAGAAGGCTGGTGGTTCAAACCCACAAACCACTCCTTGGAAGGAAGATTGGTTTGACTCAATGGCAGTGAGTTTGGTTTGGTTTTGGTTATATAGGAATTTAGGCTCCCATCCCCTCCCATCCTTGGTAACCAACAAAGAAAGTTTCCTTCTTTGTATAAAACTCTCCTTGATTTTTTACAATAGTGGACTAGTACAATATTTGTCCTTCTGTGATTGACTTATTTCATTCAGCATAATGTCCTCCAAGTTCATCCATGGTATGCAGTGTTTTGAAGATTCTAAATTATTCTTCAGGGTTGCATAATATTCCATTGATATATGTACCACAATGTAATTATCCATTACTTGGTTGATGGGCACTTAGATTGTTTCCATCTCTTTACTATTGTGAATAGTGCTGCCGTGAACATAGGTGTGCATGTATCTGTTTGTGTCCTGCCTCTCACTTCTTTAGGATATTTACCTAGAAATGGGGTTGCTGGATCAAATGGTACTTCTATTTCCAATGTTTTAAGGAATCATTATACTTCTTTCTTCAGTGGTTTATCATTTTACAGCCCCAGCAGCAGTATATGAGAGTCTCAATCTCTCCATATCCTCGCCAGCATTAGTTATTTTCTGTTTTGTTTAACTTTGCTATTAGCGCTGGGGTGAGATGATCTCTCATAGTTGTTTGGATTTTCTTCTCTCTGATGGAAAATGATCATGTACATTTCTTCATGTGTTTGTTGACTGCCTGAATATCTTTTTTGGTGAAATGTCTGTTCATATTTTCTGTTCTTTTTTTAATTGGACTGTTTGTCTTTTTGATGTTGACATGTTGGAGTTTTCTATACATTTTAGAGCTAAGTGTTTTGCCTGATATGTCATTGCTGAATATTTTTTCCCATTCTGTAGGTTCTCTTTTTACTCTTTTGGACAAATCTTTTGATGCACATGGGAATTTAAATTTTAGAAGGTCCCAATCATGTAGTTTATCTTCTGTTGTTTGTGCACCTTGGATCATCCTTGATAGTCTATTTATACCATAAATTATGGCCCCTAAGTTTGCCTCTATTTTTTCATTGATGAATTTTATAATTTTAGGTTTCACATTTAGTTCTTTGAACGACCTAGAGTTAATTTTTGTATATGATGTGAGGTTTGGATCTTGTTTCATTTTTCTGCAAATGGATATCCAGTTTCATCAGCATTATTTATGAAAAAGACTCTCTCTTCCCAATTTAATCAATTTCAGCTCTTTGTCAAAGATCAGCTGACCATAGGTAGATTGATTTCTGCGTTCTCAATTCTGCTGCACTTGTCTATGTGTCTCTCTTTGTACCAATACCAGGCTGTTTTGACAACTGTGGCTGTCTGTTAGCCATATATTTTCAATATAATTTTAATAAATGAAGTAAAAATTGAGTAGCACACAATATATCATAAAAATTCCCAAATTATAAAATTAAAAAATTAACAATGTAAATTATCTATCAAGTTTTCTTGCTTCTATGACTAAGTACAGTGAGATGTTTATTTTACACTCATAATAAAATTAACTATCTAACTTGCATAAAACAAAATTAATGTTCTGTGATTGTTTTCAATATCTTCAGTAAATGCCCTCTGTAAAAACACAATACGCCTTCAATAGAAAGACATATTGTTTAGTTTTATTTAACATCATGGCAAAAATTATGAATAATACACATTAAGTGTTCGTACCTGTATATGTTAATAAGGAAACTGAAATTTTACTTTATTTATTACCATTACCTACTTGTGTCTGTTAAATTGCATTTTTTTATTTGAAATTCTGTTGATAAAGTAGTTAAGTGATTGGCAGTTAACCTGCAGTCCAATGGTTTGAATCAACCAGCCATTGCTCAGTAGAAATATGTGAGAGTCTGCTTTCATAAGGATTTATGGCCTTGGACAACTTATGGGGAAATTCTACATAAGGTTGCTATGAATTGGAATTAAACTCAATGGCATGGGTTTGGTTTTAGATAATATCAATACATATAGTATATATTGGTGTGAGTTTCACAAAAACATATGCTTATTTGATGAATATAAAACTTTGTTTTGTTACTATATTTGTGCTATATCCTGACATTTCCAATAGAGAAATACACATATTTATAAAATATATATTTTATTTTATATTTATTATATTACAATATTATAATTATATTATATATTATTATTAGAATATATATAATCGATTAGATTTATCAATTAAATGCCTGTTTGTTTTTGCTAGGTTCCATCGAATCAACTTCAATTCATAGGGACCTAACGGGACAGAGTACAACTGCTCCATAGGGCTTTTTAGGCTGTAATCTTTACATAACACATTACCACATTTTTCTCCCATGGAGGCACTGGGAAATTAGAACTGTGAGCCTCTTTGTTAGCAACCAGGTGCTTAACTACTGTGTTACCAAGGCTTTTTTTACTACTGTTTTGTAAAGCCAAGGATCTACAGAAATGAAGAAACCCTTCAATAATATTAACTGACCCAATAACCACAAAGACTGAGCAAAGATCTCAAACATGAGGATTGCCCAGGACTTAGCAATATATATATATTTTTTTTTTTTTTCTGTTGCATATGAGATTGCCTTGAGTTGGCACTCCTAACAACTAACACAAATAACAGCTACTATTACTATTAACTTTATGTATAAGGAGCTCTGGTAGCATAGTGCCTAAATCATTTGAGCGCTAACTAGAAGGCTGATGGTTCAAACCCACCAGCCACTCCTCGGGAGGAAGATGGGGCAATCTACTCCCATAGTGATACTGCCTCGGAAAGCCAAGGAGGGGTCACTATGAGTCAGGTACGACTTAACAGCACATAACAACAACAACTTTATATATACCTTAGGTACCTTATTCTGAAGAAAATGGAAAAGAGTTTGTCATGGATTGAATTGTGTCCTCTCAATATATATGTCAACTGGCCAGGTCATGATTCTCAGGGGCTTGATCGTTATGATGTGATTTAGAAGTTATGTAATGATGCAATGTTTTGTTTTCATTGACTTGATCTGATATGAACAGGCAATCAGTTCTAAGAAGACTAGGGTGATATTCCACACAGTTAGGTTGCAGATTTGATCTGATGTAAATATAGTTTCTTTAGTGTGCTATTTGCATTATCTTTCACCTTACAGGGGATAAAAGGAGAGAGAAGTGAGCAGTGACACACCTCAACACTAACAATAAAGAACTTGGGAGTGGAGTACATCCTTTGGACCTAGGGTATCTGTGCTTCCTCCTGGACCCAGGGGAAGATTGATGCCAAAACACATGAAGACCTCCAAAGGGTATCAGGCCCATAGATATTGAAAAGAGACCAGGTCCTTCCCCCAGAGCTGACAGAGAAAGAATTTTTCCCCTTGAGCCAATACTCTGAATTCTGTCATCTATCCTCCTAACCGGGAGTTCTGGTAGCATAGTGGTTGAGGCTGTTGACTGCCAATCAGAAGGCTGGCGGTTCAAACCCACCAGCCACTCCTTGGAAGGAAAATGGGGCAATCTACTTCCATAGTGATACTGCCTCAGAAACCCAAGGAGGGGTCACTATGAGTCGGGTCCAACTTGATGGCATACAACAACAACAACAGTAACATCCTCCTAACCTATGAGATAATAAATTTCTATTTATTAAAGTCATCCATTTGTGGTATTTCTATTATAGCTGAAATAGATAGCAGACTATAGACACAGCTCACACCACATTATTAACATTAGAAAAATGGTTTTACATAAACATAAATGTCTACAATAAACAGAGAAGAAATTGAAATTGTCAATAATTTTGTTCTACTTGAGTCAATGATCACACAACGTACAGCTTTGGGCAATACTGCTTCAAAGCCTCTTTTAAAGTTTCAAAATGAAAGATTTCACTTTGATGACAAAGGTGTGCTTGACCCAAAGCATTAGATTTTCAAATGCTTCCAGTGCATGAAATTGAGATAGCAAAAAAAGAAGACAGAAAAAGAATTGAAACATTCAAACCCTGATGTGAAGAATATTGAATATATTGTGAACTGCTCAAAGAATGAACAAATCAATTGTTCCTTAATACATGTAAATTATTTAGCTCTGTTTGTGACATTTGTAAAACAAAGTCCACTCAAAATTTTATATTATTTCTCCATGAATGTAAAATAAATTCACAACATATCTTGGAATTTAATTTAGAAACTAATCTTCATTTTTAATAACTATAACTTGAAATGGAGTTCCTGGGTAGCACAGTTAAGTGCTCAACTACTAGCCTCGGAGGATGGGTCTAGTGAGTTGCTTCTGAAAGGCCATAGTTTTGAAAAACTATGGAGTACATGTCTACTCTGACATACATGGGGATGACATCAGTGTGAATCAACAACAACATACTTTTAAATACTGCTATGAAAATCTGAAAGAAGCAGATTACATATGTTTTAGAATCAGATCCCAAAGGAATAAATAGTGGGATATTTTTTTGTTGTTAGATTCTGTCAAGTTGACTCTGACTCATAGTGAGTGACTCCATGTACAACAGAACAAAACACTGCCTGGTAGTATGCCATCCTCACAGTCATTGCTATACTTGACATTGTTCCAGACACTGTGTCGGTCCATCTTTGTGAGGGTCTTCCTCTTTTCTGTTGACCCTCTATTTTACCAATCATGATATTTTTCTCTGGGGAATGATCTCTCTTAAAAACATGACCAAAGTAGGTGAGATGGAGTCTGGCCATTCAAGCTTTCAACCAGCATTCTGGCTGCACTTCATCCAGGAAAGTTTTGTTCATTTTTCTGACAGTCCATGGTACTTTCAGTATTCTTTGCCAGCATCACAACTGAAAAACATCAACTCTTCTTTGATCTTCCTTATTCAATGTCTAGCTTTCATATGCAAATGAAAATACCATGGCTTGAAAATACCATGGCTTGAGTTAGGTGTACCTTAGTCATCAAGGTGATATCTTAGCTTCTTAACACTTTTAACAAGTATTTTGAAGCAGTTTTACCCATAACAATATGGCATTTGAATTCTTGACTGCTGCTTCCATATGTGTTGATTGTGGACTCAAATTAAACGAAATTCCTCATAATTTCAGTCTTTTCTCCAGATACTATGCAGTTGTTATTGATCGAGTTGGGAGAATTTGTGTTTTCTTTATATTAAAGTGTAATCCAGACTGGATCCTGTAGTCTTTGATTTTTATCAGTAAGAGCTTCAGGTCATCTTCACTTTCAGAAAGGTAGGTTGTTTCATCTGCACATTGCAGGTTGTTAATGAGTCTTCCTCCAATCCTGATGCCACACTCTTCTTCATGCAGTCCAGCTTCTAGCATTATTTGCGCAGCATACAGATTGAATAATGTGGTGAAAGGATACAACACTGACTCACCCTTGTTGACTTTAAACCTTACAGTATCCTCTTTTTCTGGGAGAATAACAACCTCTTGATCTATAAACAGGTTCCTCATGAGCACAATTAAGTGTTCTGAGATTCTCATTCTTCTCCATATTACCCATATTTTGTTACGATCTACCCAGTAAAATGCTTTGCACAGTCAATAAACACAGGTAAACATCTATCTCATATTCTTTCCTTTCAACCAAGATTCATTTGACATCTTCTCTATCCTCTTTTGAATCCAGCTTGAATTCCTGGAATTTCCTTGTCAATATATTGCTGCAATTGTTTTTCAAGTATCTTCAGCAATATTGTATTAAGTGTAATGTTAATTTTACTTTTTGATAATTTCTAAACTTTTTTGGATTACTTTTCTTTGGAATAGGCACAAATATTGATCTTTTCCTGCTAATTGGCCAGGGAGCTCTTTTCCAATTTTCCAGACATACATGAGTAAAAACCTCTAGTGCTGCATCCATTTGTTCAAATATATCAGTGGGTATTCCATCAATTCCTGGGGGCTTATTTTTCACCAATTCCTTCACTGCTGCTTGAAGTTCTTCCTTTAATGCCATTGGTTTTGAGTCATATGCTACCTCTTGAAATAGTTGAACATCAATCAATTATTATTTGTACTGTGACTTGGTATTCCTTCCATCTTTTGTTGTTTTCTAAATCATTCAATATTTTGCTCATAGAATCCTTCTAGATTGCAACTCAAGACATGAATTTTTTCTTAAGCTCTCTCAGCTTGAGAAAGGCCAGTGGTGCCCTTCCATTTTGGTTTTCTAACTCTAGGTTTTTTCACATTTTGTTATAATAATTCACTTTGTCTTCTTGAGGTGCCCTTTGATATATGTTCAGCTCTTTTATCTTGTTATTTCTTTCATTCACTTTAGTTGCTCTCTGTTCAAGAGCAAGTTTCACAATCTCTCTGACATTCGTTTTGTTCTTTTCTTCCTTTCTTGGCTTTTGAATGACGATTTTCTTACTTCATATATAACGTTCTTGATGTCTTCCCAAAGATCATCTGGTTTTTGGTCACTGGTGTTCAACATGTCAAATCTATTCTTCAGATGGTGTCTACATTCAAGTGGGATGTAATAAAGGTGGAATTTTCTTTTTTGTGGACAAGTTTTAGTTTTTTTCAACTTCAACTTGCATTTGAATATGAGCAACTGATGGTCTGTTTCACAGTAACCTCCTGGTCTTACTTTCATTGAAGATATTGAACTTTCCATTACCTGTTTCCATAGATGTTGCCAATGTGACTCCTGTGTATCCCATTTGATGAGATCAGTGTGCATATCCTCTGTTCATGTTGTTGAAAATGGTATTTGCAATGAATAAGTCATTGGTCTTGCCAAATTCTTTCATGTGATGTCCTGTTTCATTTCTATCACCAAGGCCATATTTTCCAACTACTGATGCTCTTCTTTGTTTCTAACTTTTGCATTCCAATTACCAGTAATAATCAATACATCTTCATTTCATGTTTGGTCAGTTTCACACTACAGAAGTTGGTAAAATCTTTGCCTTTGGTTTAATAATTGGTGCATAAATTTGAACAATAATAGTATTAACTGGTCTTCTTTGGGGTGTATGGATATTATTCTATCATTGAAAACATTGTACAATGAGACATAATTCATTAATAATTTAAGAAAAGATCAACAGAAGTATGAAGGGAAGGGAGGGGATATCACCAGCTAATTATTAATTTGGCATTAACACATATTAATTTGGGAGAAAGTAAAGACAGTATACAATAAGGGGGATGTTCACATGAAATGATCAAGGCAGTGGAAGAGACAAACACAAGAATTAAAAGCAACAAAGATGAATGTTATTACATACACAATCTTGAAATAACAGTAATTTAATAATCTACCTGTAGATACATAGGTAGACACTCAAACTGAACAGGGGTGGGAAGGAGAATGGGACTATATTCATAAATACCTGTAGATTTGACAAAATACATATGTATCTATGCATTTATATATGCTACATGTATCTCCATGAATTTAGTAAACATACAGAGAGAAAAGTTATGAAAACTTCTTAGTCAGAACCAAACATCTTGATAGGATGAGTCACTGGGCATGGTGGCTCAGGACCATAGGCACAGGGGATACTAATGTCAATTGGCATGACATGTTCCACAAAGACAATGTTCCACATTTGACTTTGGTGAGTCGTAACTGGAATATTCAAGGCTTGTGAGCAGCCATCTAAGATGCAATTATAGGTCTTTTCACATCTGGAGAAAAGACGAGTGAAGAAAATAAAAAATGCAAGGAAATAATTATTCCAGAGGACTAGTGGACTCTGTGAGCCTCAGCCTCCATGACTCTGAGACTAGAGAACTAGATGGTGCCTGGCTACTATTGCTGAGCATTCTGATGGGGGTCACAATAGAAGATACTGGGAGGAATTGGAGAAAAATGTAGAACAAAACACAAAACTATAAGAAAAAGGACCAAACTTCCTGGTCTGATGAAGTCTGGTGGAGCCCCTAAGATCCTGGCCCTAGGATACACTTGAATCCAGGAATTGAACTTAACCCTTATGGCTCAAATATCAGACAAATGATAGGCCTATAAGGTGAGCTATGATAGTTGGAGGTATGCACTCATTAGAAAATGAACCATTTGAGATCAAAAGGGCAACATTTGCCCAGGGATAGAACTAGAAATGCAGGAGGGAATTGGAAGGAAAGAGGAAAGAAACAGGTGGGTCTGGGAAGAAGTGAAAACAAAAGTAAAAATAAACCAATATACATGATTACTTTGTACATCTTTTATGAATTGTCACCACAGTTGAAATACAGATTATGTTATTGTAATTATTAATACTTAAAAACATTTCCATAAGAATATTACACTGGATGTGTAGTTAAATTAAAATTTTGAAATTAGATTATTTAAAAATAAAATAAAATAAAATAAAATGACTTAATAGCCTCTGATAAAATATGCCTGTGCCAGAGTACTTCACATATTATACATATTTGAGCAAAAACCCAGAAAAATACCTGGCAGGTGAGCAATACAAATCTTTCTCTTCTTCCTTTTAATGTGATGCAAGTACCATAGAGATATTTACATGTTTCAACAGCAAAAGCAATAATGAAAGATGATTTTCATGTTTTGTTTCATTTCTGCTTTTGTCTAAAAAGTATTCTATTTATTACAAGTAATTTTTCCCCTCTTAAAAGTAGAATGTCCTACATGAGATCACCTGAGCTTCAAACTGACATAGAGTACTTTTTTTGTATAAAAGGAAATAGGAAGTAAATTATCCCCATTGCCAATCTCTTCTCTACCTAACTTCTATGTACACTAAAGAAGAAATAAAGCCATGTATGGCTGGAATAGTTTTGAGGGAAAATAGTAAGCAAGAACATGTAATATTAAAAATATGTTTCTTATATAACTGGCAACACAAGAAGAAAAACATTGATGTCATTTTGAGAGACAAGCTACTCTGGATTTTTTATTCTCCTAATTTTAACCATAAAACACTGGAAGTGTTAAGAGACCTGAATAGTTGTGGTATATTTTATTATCATATATTTTTATGATATCCTAGATTTCAGTTTTATACATGGTTCCAAAATTATTAAAAGATTGGAATTTAACTGGTGAATCAGCCAAGATACAGGCCTGGATCACCTTCTAGTATTTTTGTTTTATTTGTTGGTAAGACTAAATTGTATAATTGACATTTTTTTTTTAAATGTGGTAAAATATATATAACAAAACTTTTTATTGTAATTACTTTAAGTGTAAAATTCATTATCATTAAATACATTCACTATGTTACGTAACCATCAGGAGTCTTTATTTCCAAAACATTTCCATTATCTCTGACAGAAAATCAATATCCATTAAACAATGATTCCCATTCCTCCTTAACCTCCAAAAAACCAAACTGCCATTAAACACTTCCAACTCATGCTGTTGTTGTTAGTTGCCACTAGTTCGTCTCTGACTCATAGCAACCCTATGCACAGCAGAACGAAACCCTGTCCAGTCCTGTGCCAGCCTCACAATTCTTGGTATACCTGAGCCGGTTGGTGCAGCCACTGTGTCAATCCATCTTGTTGAGGGTCTTCACCTTCTTCATTGACCCTTCAGTTTATCAAGGATGACATCCTTCTCCAGGGAATGGTCCCTTCTGACAACATGACCAAAGTAGGAGAGACGAAGTCTGGCCATTCCCACTTCCAAGGAGCATTCCAGCTACATTTCTTCCAAGACAGATTTATTAGTCCTTTTAACAGACAATGGTACTCTTAGCATTCTACTCCAACACCACAACTCAAAAGCATTGAGTCTTCTTTGGTCTTCCTTATTCATTGCCCAGATCTCACATGCATATGATGTGATTGAAAACACCACAGCTTGGGTTAGGTACACCTTAATCTTCAAGGAGACATCTTTGCTCTTCAGTTCTTGAAAGGGCTCTTTGCAGCAGATTTTTCCAATGCAATATGTAATCTGATGGCTTGACTACTGCTTTGATTGATATTGCTTGTACAACCAAGTAATATAAAGTACTTTACACTGTCGCTTTCTTCATTTATTGTGAAGCTGTTTATTGGACCAAATGTGAGGATTTTTGTTTTCTTTATATTGTGGTCTAATCCATACTGCAGACTGTAGTCTTTAATTTTCATCAGTCAGTGCTCCAAGTCATCCTTACTTTCAACAAGCAAAGTTGTGTCATCTGTGTATTGCAGGTTGTTAATGAATCTTCCTCCAATCCTGATGCCACATTCTTCTTCTTATAATCCAGCTTCTTCGGTTACTTGCTCAGCATACAGATTGAATAAGTATGGTGAAAGGATACAACCTTGATGCACTCCCTTCTTGATTTTGAACCATGCAGTATCTCCTTGTTCTGTTTGAAGGGCAGCCTCCTGACCTATGTACTGGTTCTTCATGAATACAATCAAGTGTTCTGAAATTCCAATTCTTCTCAATGTTATCCATAGTTTGTTATGATCCACACAATTGAATTCTTTTGCATAATCAATAAAACATAAGTAAACATGTTTCTTGTATTCTTTGCTTTTAGCTAAGATTCATCAGACATCAGCAATGATAGCTCTCATTCAATGTTCTTTTCTGAATCCAGATTGCATTTCTGGAAGTTCTCTGTCAATATTCTGCTACAACTGCTTTCGAATTATCTTCAGTAAGGTTTTACTTGCATGTGATTTAATGATGTTGTTTGATAATGTCGACATCATGCAGGACCACCCTTCTTTAATGGGTACAAATATGGATCTCTTCCAGTTAGTTGGCCAGGCAACTGCCTTCCAAATCTCTTGGTATAGCTGAGTGTGTGCCTCCAGCAGGGCATTCGTTTGCTGGAACATCTCAATGGGTATTCCGTCAATTCCCGGATCCTTGATTTTTGCCAGTTCCTTCAGTGCAGCTTCAACTTCTTCCTTCAGTACCACTGGTTCTTGATCATATGTCACCTCCTGAAATGGATGAACTCTGACCAATTATTTTTGGTACAGTGACTCCGTGTATTCTTTCCATCTCCTTTTGATGTTTCCTGCCTCATTCAATATTTTCCCATAGAATATTTCTATATTGAGACTCGAGATTTTAAGTTTTTTCCTCAGTTCTTTTAGCTTGAGAAAGGATGAGTTTGTTCTTTCCTTTTGGTTTTCTAACTCCAGGTATTTGCATATTTCATTATCATAATTGACTTTGTCTTCTACAGCTGCTCTTTGAAATCTTCTGTTCAGCTCTTTTATCTTGTCATTTCTTCCATTTGCTTTAGTTACTCCCTGTTCATGGGCAAGGTTCAGAGTCTCTTCTGCCATCCATTTTGGTCTTTTCTTCCTTTCCTGTCTTTTTAATGACCTTTTACTTTCTTCATGGATGATGTTCTTGATGCCATCCCACAATTCTTTTGGTTTTTGGTCATTGGTGTTCAATGCATCAAATCTATTCTTTAAATGGTCTCTAAATTCATGAGAAATATTATCAATGTCATTCTTAGGCTCTTGTGGACTTGTTTCAATTGTCTTTAACTTCAAGTTGAACTTACATATGAGCAGTTGATAGTCTGTCCCAAAATCAGCTCCTGGCCTTGTTTTGCCTGAAGATATTCAACTTCTCTCTGATTCCTGAGTATTCCATCTGGTAAAGTCCACATGTATAGCCTTCATTTGTGTTGTTGAAAAAGGGTATTTGCAATGAATAAGTCATTGATCTTGCAAAATTCAATCATGCGATCTCCCACATTATTTCTATCATGAAGGCCATATTTTCCAACTACCAGTAACTCTACTTTGTATCCAACTTTTGCATCCCAGTTACCAGTGATAATACATCTTGATTGCATGTTTGGTCAATTTCAGACTGCAGAATTTTTAAAAATCTTCAATTCCTTCATTTTTGGCTTTGGGTGTTGGTGCATAGATTTGAATAATAGTAGTATTAACTGGTCTTCCTTTTAAGTGTATGGATATTATCCTATCACAGACAGCATTGCACTTCAGGGCATATCTTGAAAAAGTCTTTGTGACAATAAATGCCACATCATTCTTTTTCAATTTGTCATATCTGGCGTAGTAGATAATATGGTTGTCTGATTCAAATTGGCCCAAACCAGTCCATTTCATCTCACCAATGCCTAGGATATTGATCCTAATGCATTCCATTTTAGTTTTGAAAACTTCCAATTTTCCTAGATTTATACTTTGTATATTACATGTTCTAATTATTAATGGATGTCATAACTAACCATATCAAAACTTGAATAAACATAGATTCACAGCAGCCATACAAACTACTTAAATTGCTTAAAAAAATAAAATTTTAAGATCTATAAAAAGTGAAGAGATTGAATCAGGAATCAACAACCTTCCAACACCAAAAAAAAAAAGTCAAGGAACAAATGGTTTCACTGATGAACTTTACCAAACATTTTTAAAAGAAGTAAAACCAATTCTTCAAAACTCTCCCAACTCATATGAGGCCTGATTCAGATGTTTTTATCTCTTTCTACTCAATTTGATTCATGGCTTATCAGCTTACTGAGGTCTTGAAAGTTTATTCTATCCACATCTTTAACCAACTCATATCAACCCACCATTTTGTTTCCAAGGTGGTGAATCTTTATGGAAGTAGATTGCTCCATCTTTTTCTTTTAAGATTTTTATGGTTCTCACTCTTATCTTTACTTTTTTGATTCATTTTGAGTTAGTGTTTATATATAGTGAGATAGAGGTCAAATTTCTTTGTTTGCCTGTAAAAGTTCAACTAACTCAGCATAATATACTGAAGAGGCTATTTAATCTCTTTTGAATGGACTTGGTGTCTGTCAAAATTCAAATGATAATTGATGAACAAGTTTATTTCTGAATTCTCAAATATATTCCTTTATTCTTCATGTTGATCCTTGTACTGGTATCGCACTATATTGACCATTGTAAATTTGTAGTGTGTTTTTGAATTGAGAATAATAAGTCCTACTACTTCATTCTTGTTTTTGCAAGATTGATTTGAATATTCAGGTCCTTTCCAATTCCTTATATGTTTGAGGATAGGGTCTTTTTTTTCTACAAAGTTGGAATTTTGATCAATATTCCTTTGAATCTGTAGCTTAGTTTGGAAAATGTTAATATCTTAACAATATTAAATCTTCTAAGCAATGAACACATGGTGTTTTTTAATTTATTTAAGTCTTCTTCAGTTTCAGTCAGTCTTCCAGCAATGTTTTATAGTTTTAAGTGTAGAAAACATTCACTTCCCTGTTTAAATTTATTCCTAGGAATTTTATTCCTTAAGACATTGCTTAAAATGGAATAATTTTCTTAATTTCCATTTCAGATTGCTCATTATGGTATAGAAACAAAGCTGATTTCCAAGCATTGATTTTGGACCCTGTCAAATATTTAAATTAAATCTTCTGTTCCAGGAGCTTTTTTTTTTTTTTTTTTTTTTGGTTTCTTAGGCATTTTCATTACACACTGCCGTGAAGTCAGTTCCAACTCATAATGACCCTTCCTTGGGTTCCCAAGGAGATATCTCAACAGAAATAGATTTCCCAGTCTTCCTTCTGAAGAGTGGCAGGTGAGTTTGAACTGCCAGCCTCTGGCCAATCATCAAATGCCTTAGGCACTACTCTACCAGGGCTCATTTTTTATTATTTTCTTTCCAATATAAATGCCTTATATTACTTTCCAATATAAATGCCTTTTTTTTTTTTTTTTTTTTCTTGTTTAATTCTTCTGGCTAGGATTTCCAGTACAATAGTGACTGGTAGTGGTGAAATTGGTCATTCTTTTCTTGTTCCTGATCTTAGAGGGAAGGCTGTCAGTCTTATCATTGAATATTATGTTATCTCTGTTTATTTGAATGCTTGTTCATTCATTTCTTTGTTTTTTCATCAATGTCCTTTATCATGATGAAGAATTTTCCTTTCATTCATATTTGATCATGAAAGAATGTTGTTTTATCATGAAATTATGTTGGATTTTGTCCAAAGTCTTTTCTGCATAGATTGCATCATGGACTTTTTTCCTTCAACTTAATAATGTGATATATCAGATTGATGGACTTTCTTATGTTGTGCTACCCTTGTGTCGGGTAGTTTGGTCATGGTATACAATAATTTAATATGCTGTTGGATTTGGTTTGCTACTATAACATAAAAATTTTGGATATATATTCTTATCAGATTTTGGTCTGTAGGTTTTTTTCCTTGTGGAATCAGGCTCTGAATCAGGCCTCATATGAGTTGGGAGAGTTTTGAAGAATCGGTTTTACTTCTTTTTAAAATGTTTGGTAAGTTCATCAGTGAAACCATTTGTTCCTTGACTTTTTTTTTTTTTGTGTTGGAAGGTTGTTGATACCTGATTCAATCTCTTCACTTTTTATAGATCTTAAAATTTTATTTTTTAAAGCAATTTAAGTAGTTTGTATGGTTGCTGTGCATCTATGACTGTTTATTCAAGTTTTGATATGGTTAGTTATGACAATTTCTCAGATTTTCTTTTTTTTATGTGTTCCATTTGGACATGTGTGAAGTTCCATGCTATACTATTTTGATACTATACTTCTTTACAATTTCTAATAACTCTATATTTAACACAGTCTTTCACTCAAATTCTAGTATAAAATAAGGAGTGATTTTCCATTAATCTATTTTTTATTTATAGTTTTTTTTCTTTTGTAAAAATATACTGAAAAATAAAGATAAAATGGAACCAAAATAGAAAACAAAGAAGGAAAAGAAGAGAAGAAGAGAAAAAATAAAAGAGATGTACAGAAGCTATGCTAAATAACTTTTCATCAAATACAAATAAATTAAAATACTAAAGCATACATTGATACAACATTCCATGATTTTTATCATAGGTCCACAAAACATAAGAAAAAAATGGTCCAACAGTACAATACAGATCTTATAATACACACATTCAGGAAGCCAAACTCTACACAGAGGAAGTATATGAAATTCAAAAATAAATAAAGCATGATCTTCTACTTTCTGAACTACTGTGAATCAAATGGAAGAGGTTCACTTGGTTAATGTTCTGAGCAGCAGGCACAATGATGTTTCTGTTAGAAAATCCTGATTTTAAGAAAAAAAAATACATATGGATGCATTCTCTTGTGGAAGAGGTTATCAATATTTTACATAATCTAGAAATGAATTCTC
>NW_006922262.1:1011922-1023024 GCF_000298275.1 Orycteropus afer afer | reverse complement strand
ATATTGTTAATAGAATACTAGGAATTTAAGCCCCAGCTTCAATGGAAAGTTTGATGGTTCGAACCCATAAGACCCTCTGTGGGAGAAAGATATGACTGTCTGCTTCCATAAAGATTGCAGCCTCAGAAACTCTGTGGGGCATTTCCACTCTGTCTTATAGGTCTTCTGTCAATTTAATCAACTCAACATCAATGAGGTAATGAGTATGTTTGTTCTGAATTCATTTGACAGAAAAAATAAGTACCTAAAATAAAGTGCAGACTGCACTCACTTTAGTTTTAGTTTTAAAAGTATTGAATAGTATGTGCCCATATTATGTTATTGGTATAATATGGAGACAATATTGGAATAATAATAATCTCATACTATTATCACTCATCGTTTAAATATTAATCAAAATTGAGCATAAAAATAATTTGAATTATTTTTTAGTAAATTTCTTGCCTGACTTTGCTTATACTGACTAAATATTTAGATATAATGTAGACTAGGTGTAGTATCATCCCAAATAAGCATACACTAGATTTATACCAAGATTACAAAAATTGTAACAAAAATAAGAGAGAGTAATCTCAAATGAAGAACTAAAATATTTAAGAAAATTAATTTTAGCTAAGATATGTAAATTAAGACAACATACAATTAAGGACTTACATATGTGTTTAGGTAAAAATACACCATCAATTCTGATAAATTTGAGCAAGATTAACTTTGAAGATAATTTTCTTCCAGGATGTTTGCTCTTATAAAAACAAAGAATACTTAAAGATTTTGACTTGATTATTAGAAACTAGAAAATATATTCTAAGGAAATTGTATGAAATGGAGAGTGAATATTATACCTGAAATTTTAGGATAATTCTTATTAGATGTAAGATAAATTGTATAAAGTTACATTAGTTGAGTAATTATAATACCTTTCATGGAATGATAATTAGGGAAAAGTAAACATGACAATAATCAAAATTATTAAAGTATATATTTTTTAAAAAAATATTAAGTAACATGTATTATATGTCCTTAAATGAAACCAATTGTATAATAATTTAAAAATTCACAGAAAATACTGAAATTGGAGACTTCTGCTAAGATGAAAGAATAAGCAGATAAGCTACACAGACTCTCTTCAACAAACAAAAAAGAAACAAATTGACAGAGATACAAAAGATAATCCTGGAGCCTTGACCTTTGAAAGGAACTGTACAGAAGTGGATTAGGCATCAACTAGTGGGAAACCTGAGTAAAAATGCAGTCAGAGCAATGGACTATCAGCTACTCTGATGGAACCAACAGCCTAAATACTTCCAAGTGGTTTTAGGACCTGATAATTGACCTAAAGATCAGCCCTGGTCACCTAGGGCTACAGGGAAAACTGTGCTGCTGGCCTATGACTAGGAAGGGAAACAGCAAGGAGACAGACAAGCTGAGCTAAGGAATTTCCACTGCCCAGAGGTTGAAACCATTTTGATTATTTATAAGTGGTGGGCATTTTGGATATTTAAAGTGACCGAGGATGCAGCCATTTTGAATCTTTACAAGTGGTGGCCATTTTGGATTTTAAAGTGGTAGCATTCTCATTCAGATTCCAGGGACCTAGGAATAGGCTCTGTTTGTCAAGGACTGCAGGGACATACGGGAGGCTGACAACAGGAAAGGAGGCAGGCGATGAGTGTATAAGTGCTGCCAACTAGTGAATGGAGGAGCGCAGCACAGTACCCTGTTTATGTAGATAACATACAAAGAAAACAAACATTGTGAGCAAGTCACATTAATATAAAATCACCAATTAAATATAAACACAAAAATGTCACAATGCTTCTGAGACAAAGCATCACAGTGCACACAAAGAAGCAAGAAAAAGCAGGTAAAACAAGGGACCAGGATACAGATCCTGAACACATCCCTCAGGAAGATGTAGCATTGGAACTCCCTGATAAGGAATTCAAAAGAATTATATTTAGCTATCGTCAATGAACTGAGAGAGATCAAGGAAAACACATAGAAAACTCTAGAACAATTTTGAAAGACAATACAAGAACAAAATGAAAAAATAAATGAAAATTCTGAAATGATACAAAATATATACATAGAAATCCAGAAGATTAATACTACATTTTCAGAAATAGGTAATACATTGAACAGGCAAAGGAGTAGAATTGAATCAATGGAAGACAGAATTAGATAAAAGGCAAATATCTCAATACTTCTTTGGAAAGTGATCAATCAGAAAAAAGATCAAAACAAAAAGAAGAAAGTGTAAGGTTCATGTGGGATACCATCAAAAGCAATAACTTACATGTAACTTGAATTTCAGAACAGAAGAGACAAATAAAACCACAGAAAAAGTTGTCGAAGATTTGTTGGAAGAGAATTTTCCTGGAATGATGAGAGATTAGAATATATCTATTCAACAAGTCTAATGAACCCCAAACAAAATAGACCCCAAAAGAAAATCACCAAGAAATATCATCATTAAACTCACCAAAACCAAAAACAAAGAAAGAATCCTAAAAGCAGCACTGGAAAAATGAAAAATGACCTACAAAAGACAACCAATAAGACTAAGCTCAGATTTCTCGGCAGAAACCATGCAGGTGAGAAGACAATGAGATAGTATATATAAAACCCTGAAAGAGAAAAATTTCCAAACAAGGATTATGTACCTAGCAAAATTGTCCCTCAAATATGATAGTGAAATTAGGAGATTTCTACTTAAGCAGAAATTAAGGGTATTTGTTAAAACCAGACATTCTGGTTACCTAGTGCTGCTCTGACAAGAATATACCACAAATGGGATGGCTCAAAGAAACAGGAGTTTATTCTTTTATAGTTTTGAAGGCTTTAAGTCCAAGGGCAAAGTGCCAGGCTCTAGGGGCTGGGTGAAAGCCCCTCAACCTTGGGCTTTAGCTCTGTCTCTTGCTCCCAACCCATTGAACCTAGAGGTATTTCTTCACTCAGACAACTGCTAGCTACTGAGACTGCCAAATCCGAAGGTGACAAGTAAAAAAAAAACACAGTCCTGATGTGACCGAACTACACTGCAGGCCATTAATTCAAGTCCATTGAAAGTCTCAAAGTCATCAGAGCAGGGTGCTGAACAACAACACGCTACATGCAGGGTTCAAGCATGCCATCGGCTAGAGATCATTCCCCAAGGTTTCTCCCTATATACAGGAAGAAGACTACATCCTTAAGGCAGTTACTCAGCTGCTCATACTATATTCCACCATGGAGTTGGTTACCAGTCTCATTATGGGGAATACTATATCCAGCTGCCCAGCCACTCAAGCAGGCCCAGCAAAGTTGACACACAAACTTAACTACCACACTAGACCATCCTTACAAGAGATGCTAAAGGGAGTCCTTTGGATAAAAAACCAACAACAGAAAACAACAACTGACCATTAACACACCTCATGACATAACCCAGAAACCAACCCAGCTATGGAAATATCCAAAATAAATAAGCCCACAAGATTGTACACAGGGAACCAGAGACATCAATTGACAATTGAGGACAACTACAAACCAAAAAGAGGGAAAAAACTGTGTTTTTACAGAACTTTTTGATGGTAGGGAATCAAGACAACTACAAGATAGAACGGAATGTTCTAAACTTGGGGGAAAAAAAAACTCTATAAATCACAGGGTAACCTCAGAGAAAAGTGATAAACCACATCAAAATAAAAAAAGAGGATCACCACAAATATTTAGCAAATACTAAAATAATAGTAATGAAGGAAGTGATAACACAATTCATAAACAATATGAGCTTTTGTTTCCACCCCAAAATTTCCAGAAATTATATGGAACAAAGAAATCAACTCCAGGAAAAAGCACATAATAAAAATGAGAGCAACAAATTCATACTTGTTGATAATTATATATCCGGCAAGGGACTTATCTCTAAGATTTATAGAAAACTCCAATGCCTCAATAGCAAAGGAATTAACAATCCAATTGAAAAAATGGGTGGAAGACATGAATAGACACTTCACCAAGGAGGATATTCAGGTGGCCAGCAAATACATGAAGAGATGCTCATGACCATTGATCATCAGAGAGATGCAAATCAAAACAACAATGACATAGCATTTCACCCCAGCACTGATGGCAAGGATCAGTGAGACAGAAAATAATAAATAGCTGGCAGGGTTGTGGAAAGATTAGAACTCTCATACACTGCTGACTGGAATGTGAAGTGATACAGCCATTGTGGAAAGCAGTATGGCAGTTCCTTAGAAAGCTGGAATTGGAGATACCATTTGACCCAGCAATCCCATTATTAGGTATATATCCTAGAGAGGTGAGAGCTAGAACGGGAACAGATATATGCAGACCCAAGTGAATCATAGCACTATTTACAATAGCAAAAAGATGGAAACAACCTACATGCCCATCAATGGAAGAATGGATGACCAAACTATGGTACATACACACAATGGAATGTTATGCAGCACTAAAGAATAATGTGGAGTCTGCAAAACACCACATAACATGGATGAACTTGCAGAACATTATGCTGAGTGAAATAAGTCAATCACAGAAGGACAAATATTCTACCAGTTCATTGTTTTGGAGGGTCAAGGAAAGGTTTATATATGGAGAGAAAATTTCTTTGTTGGTTGCCAGGGGTGGGAGTGTAGGGGAGGGAACACTGAAAAAAAAATGCATTGACCCATGTCACTTTAGTTTTGTGTATTTCACTGCACAAAAATTATATTTCAATAAAATTCATTTTAAAAAAATACTGAAATTGAACAATAAAAAGGATAAGTATTCATTATTATTCTGTAATTATTTTATTTTTTCTTTTTACTCTAATATTATACAAATGTCATTTTACAAGTAATTAATGAACAAATAGTATCTCATTAATTCAAAACAAACTCACTACCATCGAGTAAATTCTGACTCATAAAGACACCCACTGGGTTTCCAAGGCTGTAAATCTTTAAGAAAGCAGATTGCCTCATATTCTTTCCACAGAGTATCTGGTGGGTTTGAACTCTCACCCTTCCAGTTAGCAGCCACATGCCTTATTCACTACACCACCAGAGCTCTTTATCTCATTAGTATATATTAATCAAAATATTTTAGTTTATATTATTACTGATATCTCTTACTGAAAATCCTGGATAATTTTTAGATAAATAATATTTATCAACTATTTATAATCTACCATGAATTATCTCTATAATACAATCAACCACATGTAATTTATCATTTTAAAAATATGAATATTTAGACTCATACAACTTAAATGAATTGTCAATAACATTCCAAAGTTAAAGATTATTAGAGAAATAAATAATATTTTGATTTATTGGATTTTATAGTTCAGTTTTATTCTTCATTTTGACATGAGAAAAAAGGAAATCATATATAACAATATACATAACTGAAGACAAAATAAGCAGCATTTTTTTCTAGGAAAGATAGATATCTGAATGTTGGGAAGATTTCAGTGACTGGGATGATTCACAAACTTGGCAAAATGAAGTCATCTCTTCCACCACTTCTCTTCTCTCCTGCTGCAGAAAATTGTAGGAGCTAGGGACCCACCGACTTCAGGTATAGCATTGATTTCTTATACCCTATCTGTTCACTGTCTTGCTTTCTGAGAAAACCCTTGCCTCTTTTCTCTAAACTATGTGACTAAAGGGAAAGTAATCCCATTTCTAACACCAAGAGTTGTCCTGACTTTTTCAAAATATAAAAAAATACTTTGTCAATCAATAAGATGCATGGGACTGCTCATGGAAGATCTTAGAAAAGTATTCTATTAATACAAAACAAGCATCATGAATAAACAGTCTACCAGGAAAGTCCTTAATAAAATAGTTGAAATCCAAGAAATCAGGAAAAAAAAAAGTTTCTTTTTTTATATTTTGTATAATATAAATAAATATAATATATATATTATTTTATATTTTATTAAAGCCAAACTTGTGTAACATAGGAATGTAAGATTTAGGTCTAGACTAAAGAGCAAGAGGGTATTAATGTGGCGTTTACCTCTGGGCATATTTATATATGTGCATATATTTCCAATGAATTTGTGTCTGGAAGTATGAGACAAGTCAGGTCAACTTCATTCTAACATGGTCAACCAGTGACTTTTCTAAAGACTTTCATATAAACGTCTACCCCAAACATGTGTATCACATGAAGAAATCCAGTGAAGAGGATAAAATATAAATGAAGAAATTAGTTTTATGTCCAGGATCTACTACTGTTATGTTTATTAACATTATAGAAAGTTTAGTATACTCAGAGAAAATGCAGGTCAATCATAAATTTAATGAAAATAATATAGTTTAGAGGGAAAATTAATAAAGTAGATATCAGAAAAACAGCAGAAAAAATCAACAATGCATTTATTTAACAATGTCAATTACTCTCCTAAACAATGTGAATTGTTCTCCTTATGTAAATAAACTAGAAAGATAGTTACCGAGGAAAGCCATCTCAGTCTGAAAAGTGGTAATTTTGATACTATCTTTACATCTGCAAAGAAAAGTTGAGGGGAAAAAAAAAGATTCTATACCATACGGTATTGCCGTTAGGCCTGATGGCCTGATAATATGCAAAATCATTGCTTTTTAAAAATTATCTTGAAAATTGGCAAACTTTTAGCAAGAATGTTAAAAAATGGAAGAATCTTTTTTTTTACTAAATTAAACTACTGAAACCAGAAATGAAAAAGGATATTGCTACTGAATTTACAGAATAAAAAAAAATAACATAAGAAAACACTCTGAACAACTGTAAGCCAACAAGTTAGATAACATAGGCGAAGTGGAAATTTTCCAATAAAGGTACAAACTATTAGAACTAAGTAATAAATAAATAGAAGATCTCCATATACCTACAACAAGTAAATTGATTATATTATCAATAAAAAATAATTATTACAAAGAAATGCCAAGTCCCTGTTTTTTCACAAATGAGTTCTGCCAAACAGTCAGGAAAAATTAATACTAATTCTTCACAATCTCTTCCAAGTTTTAAAAGTGGAGGGTACACATCTCAGTTCAGTCAGTAAGGCTCAGTATTGCACTGATACCAAAATGAGATAAAGACATCAAAAAAAGAAGGATATTACAGAACAATATCTATTATAAATATATAAACCAAAAAACCAAACCTACTGGCATTGAGTAGATTCCTACTCATGGCAACCCCATTTGGTTTCTGAGGTGGTAAATCTTTATGGAATTAGATTCTCCAGTCTTCCTTCCATGGAGTGGCTGCTGGGTTTGAACCACCAACATTCTGGTTAGCAGTCAGATGCCATAGGCACTGTGCTACCAGAGCTCCTTGTTATAAATATATGGGTAGATAAAAATCTCTTCAACAAAATACAGCAATATATAAAAAGGATTACATACCATGATGATGTGCAGTTTATACTAGTAATGCAAGGCTTATTTAACACTGGAAAATCAATATATTACATATAGCAGCAGAATAAAAACAAAATTCATATTATATGAATAAATGCATAAAAATAATTTGATAAAATATAACAATTCTTTGTAAAGCAAGCAAACAAACAAACTCAACCAGCTAGGAATAGAGGAGGAACGTGTCAACTGGAAAATAGCACCAAAAATCCTCACAAGTGACCTCAAACTTAATGCTACTGAATTATCTTCCCTTAAGATCAGTAACAGAACAAGCATGTCTCCTCCTACCACTTCCATTCAACTCTGTGCTAGAAGTTTTAGCCAGGACATTAGGCAAGAAAATTAATGTTATCCAGATTGGAAAAAAAAAAAAAAAAAGAGGAAAAGTTGTTTCTGTTGAAAGATTGTATCATCCTGAAAACCCTAGTGAATCCAATAATAATATAATAAAAGGTATTACAACTATGAACAGAGTTTTACAAGATTATTGGTTATAAGATCAGAATAAAAAATCAATCATATTCTGCACACCAGAAATGAGTGCTCTGATAATAAAATAACAAAATAATGTTATTTAAACTAGCATCATAAATAATTAATTATGAATGGATTAAGAAAAAATGCAAAACTTGCCTTATTTGTTGCATATAATGTGCTCAGATAAATAACATGCACATGCATATAATGCACATAATGTGCATAGGAAACTTAACACATGTGGGGGTTGAACACTTTGTAAAAAACCATGTAACATGTTTGCTATTTGGGTAAAAATACAGTATACTTCAAACACTTAAAAAAGTTGAATAAATTAAAGAGAATCAAAGTAATTGGAAAAATATCCCATGTTCGTTAATCAGAAGACTAAATATTGGTGTTGCCACCTCATACTATGGATTAGTAGGGCCCTCTTCACTAATGGAGGCAGAGTCATCAATGCTTTTATGACTAATCAAACTTAACAACAAAAACAGAATTTGGTACTGAGAGAGTGGGATGCTGCTCTGACAGATACCTTAAATGTGGAAATAGGAGTGGAGCGTATTCTTGATCCAAGATCCCTGCTCTGAGATGTGGGCAGTAAGATCTTGGCAAAGAGAAGGCAAGAGCAGGGCTGAGAGACCTGCATGAGACAGTGACAGTCTTATCAGCCCATGGAGTGAGAAAGCTGAATGCCTTTTGAGCAGAAAGATTTTTAGAGGAGTGGGTTGCCTTCAGGAATTAATTGCCAGAAGCTGAGACATCAAGGAAATGGGAAGCAGGGCTGCTTCAGTCTCAAAGGGTAGGACCATGCCCTCTTGGGGTGGAAACAATATAGCCTCTTAGGTTTCAAAGAGTCAGACATCCATCAACTTGGTTCTGGTGTGTGGGGCTGCCATTTATTAGGGCCAATGGAATGGGGCCATGTCAGCTGCCCAAAAGTGAGAGAGTAGGGCTGCCATGCCCAAGAGGCAAAGGAACAGAGCCTGCCAGACTAAGGAGTTAAGGTCACCACTCATGAACTAAGGTATTGGGGTCACCCAGTAAAGGAGATGTTTAAAGATGCCAAGTTGACAAGGGGAGGGATTGTTGTAGTTGTTTGTCAACTTGGCTGGGCCTGGTTTGAGTGCCTGGGCAACTGGATGTAGTTATTTCCCATGATGACACTGGCAATCAACTCCATGGTGGAGTCTACCGTGATCAGTTGAGTGGCTTCCTTATGGATGTGATCTGTTTCTGGTATATAAGAAGATGCTTCGAAAAAGGTCTTGAGTTTTTGGTATGTCTGGATCCTCCATGTAGCTAAGTCTTCATCTTAATGGCCTGCCGTGTTGTCTACCCTACTTGGGACAGTTAATGTACTGAGTTAGAGGCCTGCTATAGTGCTTGATAATCTTGAGACTATGCCATTTTATTTCTGAACGTTGGATTTATCAACCTCAGCAGCAAGCAGTTAAAATTTAAGAGAGTTAAGAGAAGCCTCCAGCTATGGTGGACTGGGAGCAAAAATGGCAGAGCTGAGGCCCAAGATCAAGGGGCTTTCACCCAGCCCATAGAACTAGTACTTTGAACTCAGACTTCTAGCCTCCTAAATTGTAAGAGAATAACTCCTGTTTGCTAAAGTCACCCATTTGTCATATTTCTGTTAGAGCAGCACAAGAGGTAACCAAAACAATTGGTAGCGTGGCAAAATTCACCAACTCCTTCTACCGATTTAATGCAATACCTATCAAAATTTTAATTTGCTTCTTTGTAGAAATTGGCAACACTTTCCAAAATGTATATGGAAATTCAAGAGAACCAGACTAGCCAAAATAATTTTAGTAAAGAAAAATAACATTTTAATATACACTTCTAATTTCAAAACTCAATTCAAAGTTACAGTAATCAAGACCACATGAGATTATCATAAACTCTTAGAGAACAATGGGACAAAACAGAGAGCACAGAAATACACCTTTACATTTATGTTCAACTGATTTTTCACAAAGGTGACAAAGTGATTCAATGGTGCTGAGGCCACAAAACATCCACATGCAAAATATTGAAGTTGGAATCCTTCTGCACATTAAACACAAAAATTAAAATGGATCATATATCTAACTATAAGAGGTAAAATATAAAACTTTTAAAAACAAAGATGAAAAGTAAATGTTTGTGAATTTTATTTAGGCAAAATCTTCTTAGAAACCTACCAAAATCAGAGATGACAAAAACAATGTATTTAAAATGAACCTCATTAAAATTGTTTGTGCTTCAGAAGGTACTATCCAAAAAGTGAAAAGAAAATCTACCAAACAGGACACAACTTTTTATAGTTCATCTATCTGATAAGGGACTTTTATCTACAACATGCAAATTATTCAAATCAATGATGAAAAGAAATATAACTCCATTAAAAATTTAAAATTTTCTGAATAAATATTTCTACAAAGAAGAAACATACATGATCAATAAGCAATGGAAGTATTCAAAAATAATTATCCATTAGGAAAATGCAAATGAAAATTATAGTGAGATACTACCTCACATTCAATAAGATGACTAGAATATAAGAAGTGTTGTCATGGATAGGGAGAAATTGAAACCTACAAACACTCCAATTAGGAATACAAACTAGTACAGTCATTTAAAAAACAATCTGGCAATTTCTCAAAATATTGAAATAGAATTTCCCTATGTCTCATCAATGACACTCCAAGGAATGTTGTTAGATACTATAGAATCAGCTCTGACTCATAGCTACCCTATCTATGTCCAACAGAATGAAACAATGGCCAGTCCTGCACCTTGCTCAAAAATTTTGTTATACATGAGCTCATAGCTTCGGCCACTGTGTCAATCCACCTCATTGAAGGTCTTCCCCTTTTCTGCTGACTTTCTACTTTACTAAGCTTGATATCTTTCTCTAGGGAATATATCCCTCTGACAACATGACCAACGTACATGATTGGAAGTTTGGCCATTCTTGCTTCTAAGCGGCACTCAGGCTTACTTATTCCAAGACAAACTTGTTTATTCTCTGGACAATCCATGATATTTTCTATCTTCGTTGTCAACACCGCAATTCAAAGGCATCAGTTCTTATTGGGTCTTCCTTCTTTATTGACTAGCTTTCACATACATATGAGACTTTGAAAATACCATGGCTTGAGTCAGGTACACCTTAGTCTTCAAGAGACATCTTTGCTGCTTAACACTTTAAAGAGA
>NW_006922262.1:1008087-1011757 GCF_000298275.1 Orycteropus afer afer | reverse complement strand
ACAGCAGTTCACATACACTTTGTCTCAAGAAAACTCCCATCCATGTATAAACATTTCCTTGACTTTTTACAATAAGGGAATGATACAATATTTGTCCTGTGATTGACTTATTTCACTCAGCATAATGTCCTCCAAGGGAGCTCTGGTAGCGTAGTGCCTAAGCTACTCTACTGCTAACCAGAAGGCTGGTTATTCAAACCCATCAGCCAGTCCTAGAAGGAAGATGGGGTAATGTATTGCTGTAGTGATACTGCCTCAGAAACCCAAAGAGGGATCTCTATGAGTCGGATCCAACTCGATGGCACATAACAACAACAACAACAGCAATGTCCTCCAAGTTCATCCACATTATGTGGTGTATTGCAAATTCTACATTATTATTTAGGGTTGCATAGAATTCCATTGTGTGTATGTACCATAGTTTGGTTATCTATTCTTCTGCTGATGGGCACCTAGGTTGTTTCCATCTTTTGGCTATCATAAATAGTATTGCAATGAACATGGGTATGCAAATATTTGTTCTTGTCCTGGCTCTCAATTTTTTAGGATATATACCTAGTAATGGAATGGCTGGGTCCAATGGTATTTACAATTCCAGCTTTTTAAGGAATCACCATACTGTTTCCACAGTGGTTATATCATTTTACAGTCCCACCAGCAATGTATGAGAGTCCCAATCGCTCCACATCCTTAACAGCATTTGTTATTTTCTGTCTTGTTGAACTTTGCTACTAGTGCTTGAGCAAGATGATATCTCACTGTTGTTTTGATTTGACTCTCTTTAATGGCTAATGATCGCGAGCGTTTCTTCATATATTTGTTGGCCTCCTGAATATCCTCTTTGGTGAAGTGTTTTTTTCATGTTTTCTGGCCATTTTTAAATTGGATTGTTTGTCTTTTTCTTCTTGAGGTCTTGAAACTTCTAGAGATAAGTCCCTCGTCAGCTATGTCATTGCCAAATAGTTTTTTTTTTTTTTTCCCCCAATCTGTAGGTTCTCTTTTGACTCTTTTGGAGAAGTCTTTGGAAGCACAGAAAAATTTAATTTTTAGAAGGTCTCATTCATCTAGTTTCTCTTCTGCTGTTTGTACATTTTGAGTTATGCTTCATAGTCTATTTACGCCATATATTGTTGTTGTTATTTGCCGTCGAGTCTACACTTGCAAAGAGATTACTGAAAAAGCAATAAGGAAATCAGTGCCATTTATAATAGCTACCAAATAAAATAAAATACTTGGGAATATATCTTACCAGGGACACAAAAGAGCTATACAAAGAAAATATCAAAGACAACTTCAAGAAACCATAAAAAATCTATATAAATGGAAAAATATACCATGCTCATGGATAGGAAGTTTGAAGACTGTGAAAATATCAATTCTAACCAAAGCCATCTACACATTCAATGTAATCCCAATCCAGATCCCATCAACATTCTTAAAGGATAAGGAAAAAAACAATCAAAAACTTTATTTGGAAGCAAGGAGACCTCAGATAAGCAAAGAATTGATGAAGAAGAAAGCAAAGTAGGAGGTCTCACACTGCAGTATCTCAAAACCTACTGTACAGCTACAGTAGTCAAAACTGCATGGTATTGGTACAATGACAAACACATAGACCAATGGAACAGAATTGAGAACTCAGAAATAGATCCATGGGCCTTTAGTCAGCTGATCTTCAACAAAAGGCTAAAATCCATTAAATGGGGAAGGGAATGTTCATTTAATAAATGGTGCTGGCAAAACTGGATATCAATTTGCAGAAAAATGAAACAAGATCTGTATCTCACACCATACACAAAAACAAACTCCAGTGGATCAAAGACTTACATTTGAAACCTAAAAGTATAAAGTTCCTCAAGGAAAAACTAGGGGTGAATTTAGGGACCCAGGAGCTCTGGTAGCATAGTGCCTAAGGCACTTGACTGCTAACCAGAAGGCTGGCAGTTCAAACCCACCAGGTACTCCTCGGAAGGAAGGTTGGGCAATCCTACTCCTGTAGTGATATTGCCTCGGAAACCCAAGGAGGGGTCGCTGTTCATTTTTTCCATCTCAGTCTGTGTTAGTTTAGGTAAGTAGTATGTTTCTAGAAATCTGTCCATTTCTTTTTTCAAATTTATTGAAGCACAGTTCTTCATAGCATACTGACATTATCTTTCTTACTTCAGTTGGCCTTGTTGTGATGTCACCCATTTAATTTATTATTCATGTTATTTATATTCTCTGTCTCTTTTCTTTTGTTAAACTTGCCAGTGGTTTTTCAATTTTATTAATATTCTCAAAAAAAAACTTCTACTTTTCTCTTTTCTATTGCTTTAAATTTTCTGTGTTGTTGATTTCTGCTCAAATATTATTTCCTTTCTTCTGGTGACTGTAGGCTTTTCTTGATGTTCTTTTTCCAATTGTTGGAGATGGTGGTTTAAAGTATTGATTTTGCCCTTTCTTCTTTGTTGATGTATACATTTATTGTTATAAATTGGCCTCTGATCACTGCTTTTATTGTGTCCCAAAGATTTTGGTTTATTATGTTTTCATTCTCATTTGATTCAAAGAGTTTTTAACTTCATTTTTTATTTCTTCTCTTACCAGGCATTCTTAAGGATAGTACTGTTCAGTTTCCATGTATTTCCTCTTTTTCCACTGATCTTCATATTGTTGATTTCTAATTTGATAGCATTGTGATCTGAGAAGATGCTTTGCAGTATTTCAATGTCTTAAAATTTATTAAGGCTTTCTTGATGGCCTAACATATGGTCTATTGTGAAGAATGTTCCATGTGCAGTGGGAAAAGATTTATATTGTGCTGTTGTTGGGTGAAGTGCTCTGTAGATGGCTGTAAGGTGAAGTTGGTTGTTTGTATTGTTTAGTTATTCTGCATCTTTACTGAGTTTTTTTTCCAGTTATATCTGTGATGGAGAGTGGTTTATCCAAGTCTCCTATGATGACTGTGGAATCATCTATTTGTCTTTTCAATCCTATTAATTTCTTATTTATATATTTTGTGTCTCATTCGTTGGGTCCATGGATATTTATTATAGTTATATCTTCTTGTTCAATTGATCTTTTAATCATTATATAATGTCCTTCCTGGTCTCATATGGTGGTTTTTGTCTTAAACTCAAATTTGATCAGAAATTACTACTGTGATTCCTGCTCTTTTTTGGTTGTCATTTGTTTGATAATCTTATTTCAATCTTTGATTTTTAGTCTATTTTTGTCTTTGTTTCTATGATGTGTCTCTTGTAGACAGCATATTGATGGTTTATATTTTCTTATCCAGTCTGCACCTCTCTGTATCTTGAGTGATGCATTTAATCCATTAACATTAAGTGTAATTATCAACAAGTATTAATATGTTGCTGCCATTTTGTTATATATTTCTTTATAATGTTCTTGTTTCTTTGTTGAATATACTTTTCTGTGCTGAGGTCATTCTGTTTATGAATCACATTATCATTTTCTTCGTTGCTGTTGTTTTAGTATTTGGTAAATATTTGAGCTTGTCCTCTTTTTTATTGTGATATGAAGTTCTATCATTTTTCTCTGTTGTTACCCTGTGATTTATAATTTTCTCCCTGAACTTAGAACAATCCATTCTATCTTGCAACTCCCTTGACTTGTTCATCATTTAGAAGTTCTGTAACTACATAACTTTTCCCATTTTTTTTTTTTT
>NW_006922262.1:1004069-1007084 GCF_000298275.1 Orycteropus afer afer | reverse complement strand
TGTGTGTGTGTGTGTGTGTGTGTGTTTCTTAACTATATCACTACTTTCTTTGATCTGTAACTCAATCCACTGAAGGTATCTAAGTACAATTCTTTTGAATTCCTTATGAAGGAATTCCAATGCTGCTTCTTCCTCAGGGATGTGTTCTGGGTCTGTATTTGTTCCCTTGTTTCTATTGCTTTATCTTGCTTCTTTATGTAATGATCTGTTGTCTCCGAGACATTGTGACTTGTTGTATTTATATTTAATCGGTGATTGTATGTTGGAGTTATTCATCCATGATTTTAATTTTCTTCTTGTTTATTTATTTTTGGATGTATCTGAGTAAGGGTAAAGTGTTCTTCTATTCACTAGTTGGCAGCATTTATGCATTAACTGCCTGTCTCTTGGCATGTCTGATAGAGAATAAGAGTTGCTGCATAGATCTCTGTTAACTGTTTGTGAAGAGCAGTTAAGGGTGAGTCAGGCTCTTATTGGTGGCCATTTATTTTTGGCCAGTTGAAGCAGAAGGACATGGTGGCTCTCACTCAGTAAGTGAAGCTGAAGGAGTTGCAGGTGTAGTTGCATTGTACTAGCATGGTTGCAGTCTTCTAGTCAGTTAATTAAACAAAAACAACAATCAAAAACCGATCAAAAAAGTAAAACCAACAGGACAAAAAACACACACCACATAAACATTCAAGAACGGTCACCAAAAAGAGAAAATAGAAGAGGGGAAGAAGAAGAAGAAGAAGGAGAAGGAGAAGGGGAAGGGGACGGGGACGGGGATGGGGACGGAGAAGGAGAAGGAGAAGAAGGAGAAGAAAGACCATAAATGAGAGAAAATGTTTAAATAAATACTTTAAACAGCCAAAAGAAATATGCTTAGAAAAGGGGAAAAAAGAAAGAAAGAAATGTGCAATATCTAGGGAGGAAAGATTAGAGAAAACAGTTAGAGTAGGAGGATAATGAAGATAAAAATTGGTAAAATGCAAAAAGAAAAACAAGGAATGGGCGAACCACAAGAAAGAAAATAATGAGAACCGGGAAGAGAAAGAGAGAAAAAGTGGAAAACTAGAACCAAAGAGGATAATAATAAAGCATAATAATAAAAAGAATGAAAATAATAATAATAATAATTTTAAAGCTTTAAAGCAGACAAAGACAAACTGAGAAAAAAATAAATAAAAAGGAAAAAAGTGGGTAGGGTGGGGTGGGGCACCCAGGCTCTGTCCAAGCATACAGACTGGGATGAATTCTTGCTAGTCCAAATGGTGGTTGAGAGTGAGGGATGGTTGCACCTCCATTCACCAAGATGGCATTGAGTATAAGAGTAACAAAGGGATTATTACACCTTTTAGTCCTTTGTATCAGGTATGTCCTTTCATTCCCTGGCAAGTGAAACCTATTCTTAGGTCTCTAGAATCTGAGAGAATGCTGTCACTTTAAATATCTAAAATCATTGAACCACTTGTAAATGTTAAAAATGGTTGTGCCCTCTGGCCAGCCAAAAGTTCACAGCTCAACCTGTCTCCCTCTTTGCTACTTCCCCTTTTATTCACTATCCACCAGTGCAGTCCTCCATGTGGCCTGGCTAACAAAGCAGATTTTTAGGTTAATTGTTAGGTCCTAACACCACTTAGCAATATCCAAGCTGTCTGTGCCATCAGGACTGCTAAAGGCCCACAGCTCCATATGTCTCCTTTTTCAGATTTTTCTTGCAAATTCTTCTACTAGTTGGAGTTTTGTCCACTTCTGTATCCTTCTTTTCAAAGCTCAGGGTTCCAGGATTATCTCCTGTATCTGTGTTAGATATTATCCCTTCTCTTTGTTGTCTGCCTATTCAACCATCTTACCAGAACTCCCAAATAGTCCAGCTTTGTTGAAATATTTACCCAGCATACAGGTTGAATAAATTTAGTGAATATGCACAACCCTGCCATACATGCACAATGGATATCAGTAGAGACTCTGAAATGTGCTGTTGAACAGAGAAAAGCTAAACCCAAAGGAAGAGAGAAGAAATAAAGATAAAAGCTAAACCCAAAGGAAGAGAGAAGAAATAAAGAGCAAAAGAGAAGCACTGAAGTTGTCACTCACTCATTTAGGCCAAGAAATTTAGAAGACCGCTATTTAGCCAACTGACTAGAAGAGATCCATATTTTTGTCTAGTCCAAACAAAGATAATCCAACAGAATAAGTAAACTAATGAACAATATTTTTATGATTACATGCAAGTAAAGTTTTGCTGAAGACAATTTAAAATATAGTTGCAGCATTACATTGATAAAGAAATTCAAGCCAGATTCTGAAGAGGGTGTGGAATTAAGGCTACCATTGCTGATGTCAGATGGACCTTGGCTGAAAGCAAAGAATTCCAGAAAGATGTTTCCCTGTGCTTCATTGACTGTGCAAAATATTTGACTGTGTGGATCAGAACAAATTATGGATAACATTGTGAAGAAAGGAAATTCCAGAACTTGATTGTACTTGTGAGGAACCTCTACATAGACCACTAGATAGCTGCTCAAACAAGCAAGGGAATAGTGAATGGTTTAAAATCAGGAAAAGTGTGTATCAGGGTTATATCCTTTCCCCATACTTATATGATCTGTATACTGAGCAAATGATCTGAAAAACTCCAAAGTATATGCCTCAGCAGTTTTATAGCTTTGTACATATTATCTGGAGGGATCGTTTGCTAGGGGAGGACTTCATGCTTAGTGAAGTAGAAGTTACATGAGGTTATTTTGGGGATCTAAGAATAATTTTCTCTTAGTTCAAAATAAACATCCTGAATGAAGAGTCTACCAGGAAAGTCCTAGATAAAGCAATTTAAATGCAAGGAAACAGAGAAAAAGATAAGGGTGAGGGAGATCCTTGGTGATGTGAACTGGCACAATGGCTACAACAACGAATTGAGCATGCCAGTGATTGTGATAAAAATGCAGAACAGGGCAAAGTTTTGTTCTATTGTACATAGGTTACCATGAATTGCAGTTGACCTAATGGAAAGTATCTCTATCTATCTATCTA
>NW_006922262.1:1002685-1003794 GCF_000298275.1 Orycteropus afer afer | reverse complement strand
ATATAATAATGAAATATGATAAAGTGATTTTAAGTCATGAAAATAAATCCACTTAAAAATAAAAGAATATCAAGAAACTTCTCACAAAAAACTTATAGAAATAAATGTAAACTATTTGCAAAGTCCTGAAGTGAAAGCATTCTTATACTGAGTATTGAATAAACATCCATTCAAGTGATGGAATAAAAAAAAATAAAACCCATACATAAAAAGTAATCACTAGAGAAATAGATTGCCCTGTCTTCCTTCCATGGAGTAGTTGGTGGTTTTGAACCATGGGCCTTCTGGTTAGCAGTCAAATGCCTTAGGCACTGTGCCACCAGAGCTCCTTTCAGTGTTGGAATAGAGACACTAACATTTGTGGTCTTCAAAAGCTTCCCTAAGAAATAACTTGAAAAAAATTTTCTTTAAAAAAAAGATGTAAAATATGAAAAAAGAAAGGAACCTTACATTCAGTGTTTGAATAGATTCCAGCACAAGGCCCAGAGTGATGGATGTACAGACCTATGGCTGAAGGAATCTTATAACATAAAGAAAACAGAGCTTCAGGAACAACACAGCTGGAAAGGAACAGGGTTATAGAGATTTTTATAATATCTATAAGAAAATGGAATAGTATCCTAATATTCTAATAATAGATATTCAATTAAAATGAGGTTAATTACAACTCTAGAAATAAGAGTCAATGTGTGAGAAAGACATTGTCATCACAGGAGATTACATGGCTGTGCAGTGATAAATTTACATAATTACAATTCTATGACCACTGTTTATTGTTTAAATGCTTTTAAGAGTCTACATATAGACAAACCCCATCAAAATTTAATATAATTAAATGAAAGAATACAATCAGACTTGAAAAAGTAAAATTAAAGTAGAAATAGCTGAAGTTGTGAGGAAAAAGGGAAGAAGAAGAGTGAAAATATGAAAGGAGATATTTTAAATTGGATTTTCTAGAGGAGGAAAACCAATGAAGTGTGTGTGTGTGTGTGTATTTATGTATGTGTATATATATGGCACTCCTCGGAAGGAAGGTTGGGCAATCCTACTTCCGTAGTGATACTGCCTCGGAAACCCAAGAAGGGGTCGCTATGAGTCGGGGCCGACTC
>NW_006922262.1:1001743-1002366 GCF_000298275.1 Orycteropus afer afer | reverse complement strand
GCTACAACATCAGTATATATTGGATGCAGGCCACACCCCCAAGGAAGCTGATTAGCTTTCAACTTACTGGAAGCTCACACACACACACACACACAAAAAAAATGGACCATGATTACATTATATTAAATTATGTAAGATAAATCAGCCCAATGTTTTCCAAACCACTGAGTATCATAGCCTAGCCAAGTGGACATATAATTTAATCATCACAGGTAGGATGACAAAGATCATAATTTCTTTCTGCCAAGAATTAGAGAGTAATACTGTCGATAGTTGATAGAACTAGAAATAAATTTGTAGTTGTATTATTAAAATTATAGAATTATTCAAAAAATTAAATTAAAATAAGTCCATATAAAGGTATTGGAGTGGAAATATGGAATATATTCATTTGGATCCTTCTCATTTAATATGATAAACCAAGCTAACTGCCACTGAGTTGATTTTGACTCAGAGCAATTCACTTTCGGTTTCCTAGGCTATAAAACTTTACTGAAGTAGATTGCCCAGTCTTCTTTTTGTGGTGTGCCTGGGGGTTTTGAACTGCCAAACTTCTGGTTAGCAGTCAAATGCCTAAGGCATTATGCCACCAGAGCTCCTTACTTAATGTTGTTGTTGTTGTT
>NW_006922262.1:1000784-1001245 GCF_000298275.1 Orycteropus afer afer | reverse complement strand
TACAGGTGGCTTGGAGATTTCCGACTGGTGGTAGGACCTAAAAATTATCCTAAAAATCACCCTGCTAGCCAGGGACTGCATGGACTGTGCACGGTGGCTGGGGAACAAACAGAGAAGGTGAAGAGAACGGTGGGCTGAGTTGTGGACTTTTGCTGCTCCTGAGGGTGCCGCCATTTTGTAGGTTTAAAAAGTGGCTTGACTATTTTGGATATATAAAGAGACAGCACTCTCACAGATTCCTGTGGTGATAGGACTTAAGAATTACCCTAAAAATCACCCTACTAGACAGGCACTGCACAGAGGACTGTGCACGGTGGCTGGGGAACAAATGGAGAAGATGAAGAGAAAGGTAGGCTGAGCTGTGGATTTTGCTGGTCCAGAGGGTGCCGCCATTTTGAAGGTTTAAAAAGCGGCTTGACTATTTTGGATATTTAAAGAGACAGCACTCTCGCAGATTTCTG
>NW_006922262.1:991573-996609 GCF_000298275.1 Orycteropus afer afer | reverse complement strand
TATGAACTGCTGTATGGAAAGTGAATTTGCTCTGTAAACCTTCACCCAAATCACACTAAAATTAAAAAAAAAAAAAAGATTTACAGCTTTGGAAATACAGTGGAGGTGGCTATCATTCAGAATCAACTTGATGGTAGTAGGTTGGTGTGATACTATAATCTTAGAAAGTCGCCCATGAAAAATGTTCTATTTCCTTATTTAAAATACTCATTTCAACATTGTTATTTGAAAGAAATTAAAAACCCATTAAATTATCAGAAAATTCATACATATTTACCTAGGGTCAAATTAATGTCAAATTAAAACTGCACAATTTAGCAAATATTGAAAGACGTTAACTAATTGTCTCCTATAAATTTTAAAGACTGGAGTTATAAGTCTAATAGGAATATGTCTTTATTCTTGCAAAGTTCATGTTCATTATAATAGCTTTCTCTATTGAAAGTATTAAATTGCAAAATTCAGTTGTGAGTTGAAGATGTTGTTATATACCATTGAATCAGTTATGACTCATAGTGACTCTATAGGTCTTTCTTTCTCAGAGACACTGGTGTGTTCAAATTGTCAAACTTTCAGTAAGCACCTGAGTGTTTAACAATTGTGTCATCAAGGCTTCTTTGAATTTATGATACTAATACTGCTTTACTCAAAGAGTGATAAGTATGACATAGATATAATTGTAAACTATATGCTGAACAAATTGAATTTATGTGCTTTACTTATAAAACTACTTTACTTTAGTTCCATCTCTTTATTTTTCTTTTATAGTGTGGTAAGTACTATTTATAAACCTAGATACAAATTTATGCACTACCATGTTATTTTTTAAGTTCAAAACACTCTAAAATCATATTCACTTTCCAAACATTGTCAAAAAATAGTATATCTAGTCCTAGACTTTCAAAACTCTATGACATATAATTTTAAATATACTTCCCATTATTTTCCAAGCTGGAATTTATTGCAGGCTGTACTATTGCAGATTGTAAGGAAGAGAAATGGACACCTTTTTATAAAATAGTTTAACCATTAATACTGCTACAACTTAGAAAAATAATAGATGAACAACAAAGACTATTATGTTTTAATCTACTACAGTATGAGCTACACTGCTATATGATTCCTAAATTAATTTTCATCCTACAGGATGCACTTTTAATTTTTAAGAAAATTAAAACAATAGTGTGAATGATCCTCGAATATATGTGCTGTTGTTGTTAGGTGACATGGAGTCGTCTCCTTCTCATAGTGACCCTATGTACAGCAGAATGAAAAACCGCCCAGTCCTGCACCATCAACATGATCCTTGCTATACTTGAGTCTATAGCCACTGCCCCTGTGTCAATCCATCTCATTGAGGGCCTTCCCCTCTTTCATCAACCCTCCATCTTACGAAGCATGACATCCTTCTCCAGGGAATGGTCCCTTCTGACAAGTTGACCAAAGCATGAGAGACAACGTCTGGCCATTCTTGCCTCTAGGAGCATTCTGGCTGGACCTCCTTCAGGACAGACCTGGTAGTTCTTTTATCAGTCTACGTTACTTTCATCATTGTTAGCCAAAACCACAGCTCGAAAGCAGCAATTCTTTGTTATTCCTTATTCATTTTCCAGCTCTGACATGCCTATGAGGTGATTGAAAATACCAAAGCTTGTGTAAGGCACACCTTAATCCTCAAGGAGACATCTTTGCTCTTCAGCACTTGAAAGAGGTCCTTTGCAGCCAATTTATCCAGTGCTATATATCATCTTAGGAGCTCTCATAGCATAGTGCCTAAGGCACTTGACTGTTAACCAGAAGGCTGGCGGTTCAAACCCACCAGCCACTCCTCAGTAGGAAGATGGGGCAATCTATTTCCATAGTGATACTGCCTCAGAGACCCAAGGAGGGGTAGCTATGAGTAGGGTCCAACTCGACTACACATAACAACAACAGCAACAACATATGTAGTCTGATGGCCTGACTGTTGCTTCCATTGACATCCATTGTAGAACCAAACAATGTGAAGTTTTTGACAATTTCAATCTTTCCTCCATTTATGGGGATTCTGCTTATAGGTCCAGTTGTGAGGATTTTTGTTTTCTTTATATTGAGATATAATCCATGTTATAGACTATATTCTTCAGTCTTCATCAGTAAGTACTTCAAGTCATCCTCACCTTCAGCAAGCAAAGTTGTGTCATCAGTGTATTGCAGGTTGTTAATGAGTCTTCCTCCAATCCTGATGTCATGTTCTTCTTCATATAGTCCAGCTTCTCAGATTATTTGCTCAGCATACAATTTGAATAAGTATGGTGAATGGATACAACCCTGATGCACTCCCTTCTTTATTTTAAACCATGTGATGTTTCCTTTTTCTGTTCAAAAGACAGCCTCCTGCTCAGGTTCCTCATGACTACAATTAAGTGTTCTGGAATTCCCATACTTCTCAATGTTATCCACAATTTGTTATGATCCACACAATTGAATGCATTTGCATAGTCAATAAAACACAAGTAAACACCTCTCTGGTATTCTTTCTTTCAGCCAAGATCCATCTGACATCAGCAATGATATCCCTTGTTCCACATCGTCTTCTGAATCCAGTTTGCATTTCTGGAAGTTCTCTGTCAATATACTGCTGCAACTGTTTTTAATTATCTTCAGCAAGATTTTACTTGAATGCACTATTAATGATATTGTTAGATAATTTCCACATTCTGTGGGATCACTTTTCTTTGGAATGAGTACAAATATGGATCTCTTCTTGTCTGTTGGCCAGGCAGCTCTCTTTCAAATCTCTTGGCTTAGCTGAGTGAGTGCATCCAGTGGGGCATCCTTTTGTTGAAACATCTCAATAGGTATTCTGTCAATTCCTGGAGCTTTGTTCCTCACCAATTCTTTCAGTGCATTCTTCCTTCAATACTGTTGGTTCTAAATCATATTCCACCTCCTGAAATGGATGAAGATTGACCAGTTCTTTTTGGTACAGTGACTCTGTGTATTCCTTCCATCTTCTTTTGATGTTCCCTGCCTCATTCAATGTTTTGCCCTTAGAATCTTTCAATATTGCAACTCAAGGCTTAAATTTTTTCCTCAGTTCTTTCATCTTGAGAAATGCCAAACATATTTTTCCCTTTTGGTTTTCCAACTCCAGGTCTTTGCACATTTCATTATAGCAATTGACTTTGTCTTCTACAATTGCTCTTTGAAATGTTCTGTTCAGCTCTTTCACCTTGTCTTTTCTTCCATTTGCTTTAGCTATTCTTGGCTCAAGGGTAAGTTTCAGAGTCTCTTCTGACATCTGTTTTTGTCTTTTCTTTATTTCTTGTCTTTTTTAATGACCTCTTGCTTTCTTCATAGATGATGTTCTTGATGTCATCCCATAATTCTCCTGGTTTTCGGTCATTGGTGTTCAATGCATCAAATCTTTTCTTTAAATGGTCTCTAAATTCAGGAAAGTTGTATTCAAGGTCATATTTTGGCTCTTGTGGACTTCTTTCAATTGTCTTTAACTTCAAGTTGAGCTTGCATATGAGCAGTTGATGGTCTGTTCCACAATCAACTCCTGGCCTTGTTTTGGCTGAAGATATTGAGCTTTTCAATCACCTTTTGTCATAGATGTAGTCAATTTTATTCCTCTGTACTCCATCTGGTGAAGTCCACATGTATAGCCATTTGTGTTGTTGAAAAAAGGTATTTGCAATGAATAAGTTGCTGGTCCTGCAAAATTTTATCATGTGACCTCCAGCATTATTTCTGTCTCCAAGGCCACATTTTCCAATTACTGGTGATTCTTCATTGTTCCTAGCTTTTGCATTCCAATCCCAAGTGATAAGCAACACTTTTTGATTGCATGCTTGGTCAATTTCAGACTGCAGAAGTTGATACAAATTTTCATTTTCCTTATTTTGGCTTTGGTGGTTGGTGTGTAAATTTGAATAATAGTACTATTAATGAGTGCTCCTTGTAGTTGTATTGATATTATACTATCACTGACAGCATTGTAGTTCAGGACAGATCTTGAATCATCCTTTGTGATGATGAATGCCACACCATTCCTGTTCTAATTGTCATTCCCAACATAGTAGATCATATGCTTCTCTGTTTCAAAATGGCCAAAACTGGTCTATTTCACCTCACTAATGCCTAGGATATCAATCATCATGTGCTGCATTTAATTTTTGATAACTTACAATTTTCCTAGATTCATACTTCATACATTCCATGTTCCAATTATTAATAGATGTTTGAAGCTGTTTCTCTTCAATTTGAGACATGCCACATCAGCACATGGAGGTCCTGAGAGACTTACTTTATCCATATCATTATGGTTGGTTCTACTCTGACGAGGAAGCTCTTTTGAGCCTTGTTTTGAGTGCCTTCTGACACAAGGGGCTCATCTTACTGCACTGTGCTGAATAATGTTTCCAAGGTATTCATTAAGTTGCCCAATAATGTATCAGACAGTGTTTCCCTGCTACTTGTAAGGCCAATTTTTTGAGAAGTGGATGGCCTCTTCCTCCTTCTTAGTCTGTCTCAGTCTGTAAGCTTCATTGAAACCTGTGCACCACGTGCAAACCTGCTGGCATTTGAAACACCAGTGGTACAGCCTTAAGCCTTACAACAACATGCGAGCCCCATAAGATGACAAAAGTACAGAAAAGTTTGTCTCTGTTAGGTATTGCAAACCTCTCCGCCCTCCCCTTACCTAATTCCTACCTGGATCTTGTCACTTTTTGGTCACTGACTGCTTCCTCCCTTTCCTGGCTCTAGGGGCCTTGCCTGCCTCCCACCCCTTACCCAGATCCTGATGCTCTTGTGGTCCTCCCCCCCCCATTCCCTCCCTCCCTTTCCTGGCTCTGTTGTTGTTGTTGTTGTTATGTGCGGTCAAGTCAGTCCTGACTCACAGCGACCCCTCCTTGGGTTCCCGAGACAGTATCACTATGGAAGTAGGATTGCCCAACCTTTCTTCCAAGGAGTGGCTGGTGGGTTTGAACCGTCAGCCTTCTGGTTAGCAGTCAAAGTGCCTTAGCCACTATGCTACCAGAGCTCTA
>NW_006922262.1:985793-991473 GCF_000298275.1 Orycteropus afer afer | reverse complement strand
TTTGCAGTGAAAATTTGTTAAACAAATTTTATTTGTTATTTTATTTGTTTATTTTCTGCTAAATTTCTCTGAAGCAATTGAACATTTAGGTATATTCTCTTCTCTTAGCCATATGACAATTCACCCCCTACAATGGCTTTCTTTTCTTTTCTTTCTTTATTTTTTGGTCATTTTCTTCATTAATCCACTTCAAAAAGTTGGAATATTTAGGCACTGGTCTGGGCTTATCCCTCTTCAATATGCATGGCCTGCCTGGATAATCCATCATGTATTGAAGATTCTCAACTCCAAATACCTGAACTTCAGAATCAGATGTTTATGATGTCTATTTGTCAGATTCATAAATACCTACAACTAATATTAAAAATTTAAGAATATATTATCAATTTTTTTTTCAAAACCTCCTCCATTTTATAATGCTATAGTCACCTACTCATTTGTTCAACCCAGAAAACTGGATCCTTGACAAACTCTCAACAATATTTCCCAAACAATTCCATGTCTCTTAAAAATCACTGCCATTACCATTATCTGAGTCAAACTGGAAATAGAGGGAAATTTCCTCAGTGTGTTAAGGATCACCAAAAATATAAAACCACCATCAAAAACAATAAAAATCAAACAAAGAAACAGAATTTTTGAACTGATATTGTATTTAATAGAAAATAGTTGTTCTTTCTAAGATCCCAAACAAGACAAAAATAAACCACCTCCCTAGTTCTATTCAACATATTACTAGAAGTCCTAGCTCAATGCAATAACATAAAAAAAGTATATGAAAGTTATCTACATGGGGTGGTAAGAAGTAAAATTGTCATTATTTGCAGATAGCATGGTTGTCTATACAGAAAATCATATATTAGCAATGGAAAAAAATAAAAAAAAAAAACAAAACCTGGGACTGTTGTTAGGTGCCTACACATTGACTCCAACTCATAGCGAACAGAATGAAACACTTCCCTGTCATGCTTCTTCCTCACAGTCCTTGCTGTACCTCAGCCCATCCTTGTAGTCACTGTGTAATCCTTCTTTTTGAGGATCTTCTCCTTCTTTTTGACCTTCCACTTTACCAAGTATGACATCATTCTCAAGGGAATGGTGTCTTCTGACAACATGACCAAATTAAGTGAGACAAAATCTGGCCATTCTCACTTCCAAGGAGCATTTTTGCACTTCTTCCAGGACAGATTTGTAAGTTCTTCTGGTAGTTCATAGTACTTTCATCATTCTTCACCAATACTACAACTCCAAAACATCATCCCTTCCTTAGTTTTCTTTATTCATTGTCCAGCTATCACATGTATATGAGGCCATTGAAAATATCATGGCTTGGGATGGACATACCTTAGGCTTCAGAGTGACATCTTTGCTCTTCAACACTTGAAAGAGGTCTTTTGCAACAAATTTTCCCAGTGCAATACAATTTCTGATTAGTTGACTGCTGTTTCCATGGGTATTGATTGTGGAACCAAGTAAAATAAAATGGTTGGCAACTTAAATGTTTACTCCACTTATTTTGAAGCTGCTTATCAGTCCAGTTGTGAAGATTTTTGTTTTCTTTATATTGAGGTGTAATCCATACTGAAGACTGTACTCTTTAATTTAATCAGTAGGTGCTTCAAACCATCACTTTTATAAAGCAAAGTTGTGTCATCTGAATATCCAGATTGCTATTGAGTCTTCTTCCAATCCTGATGCCATGCTCTTTTTCATATAGTCCAGCTTCTCAGATTATTTGCTCAGCAAACAGATTGACTAAGTATAGTGAAAAGATACATCCTGATTGTACACCCTTTCTGATTTTAAACCATGCAGTAGCTCCTTGTTCTGTTCAAAAGACAGCCTCTTGGTCCATATACAGTTTCCTTATGAGCACAATTAAGTATTCTGGAATTCTTATTCTTTGCAATGTTGTCCATAACTGGTTATGATCCACACAGTCAAATGTTTTTGCTTAATCAATAAAGTAAAAGTAAACATCTTTCTGGTATGCTTTGCTTTCAACAAAGACCTGTCTGACATCATGAATGATATTCTTCATTCCATGTACTCTTCTGAATCCAGCTTGGATTTCTGTAAATTCTCTGTCACCATTCTGCTTCAACTGCTTTTGAACTATCTTCAGCAAAATTTTACTTGCTTGTGATGATAATGATATAGTTAGATAATTTTGACATTCTGTTGGATCACCTTTCTGTGGAATAGGTACAAATGTGAGTCTCTTCCAGTCAATTAGCCAGATAGCTCTCTTCCAATTTTTTTAGCATTTAAGTGTAAATGCCTCCAGAGCAGCATCCATTTGTTGAAACATCTCAAAGGGTAGTCCATCAATTCCTGGAGGCTTGTTTTTCTCCAATTCTTTCAGTGCAGGTTGTACTTCTTCTATCATTTGCATTGGTTCTTGATCAT
Source organism: Orycteropus afer afer (assembly GCF_000298275.1). NCBI lineage: Eukaryota > Metazoa > Chordata > Mammalia > Tubulidentata > Orycteropodidae > Orycteropus > Orycteropus afer. Next base: position 989,064 of record NW_006922262.1, on the reverse strand, counting down.
ATTCTATCTCCTGAAATTTTCTTTTTGGCATAGTGACTGTGTATTCCTTCCATCTTCTTTTGAAGCTTCCTGCATCATTTAATATTTTGCCTATAGAATCCTTCAATATTGCAAATAGAGGCTTGATTTTTTTTTCTCAATTCTTTCAGCTTGAGAAATGCCAAATGTGTTCTTCCCTTTTCATTTTCTAACTTCAGGTCTTTGCACATTTCATTGTAATTCTTTGTCATCTCAAACAACCTTTGTGTCTTCAGTTCAGTTCTTTTATATCATCATTTTTTCCATTCACTTTAGCTACTCTCCAATCTAAAGCAAGTTTCAGAGTCTCCTCTGACATCCATTTTGGTCTTCTCTTCCTTTCCTGTCTTTTTAATGACTATTTGCTTTCTTCCTATATTATGTTCTTGATATCATTTCTGAACTCATCTGTTTTTTGGTCTATTCTTCAGATGATCTATAATTTAGGTGAGATATAATCAAGGCCATATTTTTGATGTAATGGACTTGTTTTAATTTTCTTAAGCTTCAATTTGAACTTGCAAAGGAGAAATTGATTGTCTGTTCCACTGTCAAACACTGGTGTTGTATTGATAGATGATATTGAGCTTCTCCATTAACTCTTTCAACAGATATAATCAATCTGATTCCTGTGTATTCCATCTGGTAAGGTCCACGTGTTTAGCCATCCTTAATATTGTTAAAAAATGTTATTTCAATGAATAAGTCCTTGGCCTTGCAAAATTCTATCATGCAATCTTTGTCATCGTTTCTATCAATCACTAAGGCCATATTTTCCCACTATATGTCAGTCACCTGTAACCATCAATTCATCTTGATTGCATGTTTATTCAATTCTGCACTGTACAAATTGGTAAAAATCTTTAATTTCTTCATCTGTGGCTTTAGTGGTGTTACGTATATTTGAATAATAGCAGTATTAACTGACCTTCCTTTCAGGCATAAGGGTATTATCCTATCACTGACAGCATTGTACCTCAGGAAAAATCTTGAAATGTTGTTTGTGACAATGAATGCAACACCATTTCTCTACAATTTATCATCCCCAGCATACTAGATACTAGATCAAATGTTCATCTAATCCAAAATAGCCAATATCAGTCCATTTCACCTAAAAGCCTATATCTATATCTATATCTATATTCATATTATATTTAAAACTACTAATTAAATGGGGGGAGCTCTGGTAGCATAGTGGTTAAGACACTTGCCTGCTAACCAGACGGTTGGTGGATCAAACCCATCAGCCACTCCTCGGAAGGAAGGTTGGGCAATCCTACTTCCATAGTGATACTGCCTCGGAAACCCAAGGAGAGGTCGCTATGAGTCGGGTCTGACTCGACGGCACATAACAACAACAACAATTAGATGGGAGCTCTGGTGGCATAGTGTCTAAGGCATTTGACTGCTAACCAGAAGGCTGATGGTTCAAACCCACCAGCCACTCCTTGGAAGGAAGGTTGGGCAATCTCCTTCTGTAATGATACTACCTTGGAAACCCAAGAATGGATAGCTATGAAATAGATCTGAATGGACAGTTGTGAGTTTATTTATTTATTTATTTTTAAATTAAATATTATTTATTGTGTTTTGATATTATTATACAAACTAAATAACAAGGAAAAAAAAAAAAAACTCATTGCCATCGAGTTGTATCTGAGTCATAGTGATTCCTTCTTGGGTTTCTAAGATGGTAACATTATGGAAGTAGATTGCCCAATCTTCCTTCTGGGGTGTGGCTGGTGTGCTTGAACTGCTAGCCTTCTGGTTAGCAGTCAAATGCCTCAGGCACTAATAGAATAAGAAACTCATTTCTAAGGCCAGAGTTAAGTACTTTATATAAGAAATGTTTACAAGTGCATACTAAAATAAATATCTGAAAAATGTATTCAGCCATATTTAATAGATTAAAATATGAACAAACTGATCAGATTTAACATTCTTAATATTGTGAAAACTTGATAGCTGTACTTTTTTTTTGAACTCCTCTTTAGTTTTTGTTCTGATTACTTAGTGCCACTCTGACAAGAACATACCACAAATGGGATGACTTGAACAAACAGAAGTTTATTTTTAAAATTTGGAAGCTTTAAGTCCAAGTTCAAAGTGCCAGGCTCTAGGAACTGTGTGCAAGCCCCTTGACCTTGAGCTTCAGTTCTGTCTCCTGCTCCCAGACCACTGAAGCTAGAGGTACCTCTTCACTCAGGCAGCTACTGGCTGCTAAGGTTAACAAGACCAAGGTAAACAAATAAAATGGCACATTCCTGATCTTACCAAGCATACAGCAGGCTACCAATTCAAGTCGATTGTAAGTCCCAAGGTCGGCAGAGCATTGCCGGCTGTTGAACAATGAATGATTACATGCAGGATCCTAGCATGTCATGAGCTACAGACCACTCCCAAAGCTGCTTCATATATATGGGAAGCAGACCACATCCCTAAAGCAGCTACTCAGCTGCTCCAATATATTCCACCATGGAGTTAATTACCAATCTTACAATGGGGAAAAACTACACCCAGCTGCCCAGCCACCCAACCAAACCTAGCCAAGTTGACACACAAACAGAACCACCACATTTGTCAAAGTTTCTATCCTGAACTTATTAAACCCCTATAACTAACGATCATTTTTCAAGATATATAGAAAAAAAAGTACAAACATTCAGTTAAATTAGAATAGGAGATATTATATAGGAGAAATAATCAAGTTTTCCAATAACAACAAAAACAAAAATTTCTTTGGGGAAATAAAAGAGGATGAAGAGTATATATTTAAAGAGACTAAAAATGGATCACAAAATCTTAGATCTTGTTTTGATTCTGACAGAAACAAAGCATTGATCAAATGACAATTTTAAGAGAATTGTTGCTATTGATAGTGCCTGTCAAGTGACATTATGTGTGCAAATTAGACTTGCTTCACAGGTTTTCAAAAACAACAGGAATTTCCTCTGAGGCTCCTCTGTATGAGACTGAACTTTTGAACCTTTTGACTAGTAGTCAACCCTTTAATCATTTGGGCCACCTTTGGACTCCTTAAAAGACAATTAAGAAATATAATATTGGAATGAAACAAGGAAACCAGGGACACCATGAAAAAACACATATCAAAATGACAGCAACCAATTCATACTTGTCAATAATTACACTGAAAGTTAATGGATTAAATGCACCACTCAAGAGACAGAGAGTTGCAGATTGGATAAGAAAACAAAACCCATCAATATCCTGCCTACAAGAGACATAGCTTAGA
>NW_006922262.1:980113-981256 GCF_000298275.1 Orycteropus afer afer | reverse complement strand
TTGGGGTTTAGTCCAATTCTGTATCCTTCCCTTCATGGCTCAGGGGTCCAAGATTATCTTCTGTGTCTGTGTTAATAGGTTTCCCTTTTCTTTGTTGAAGAGGGTCTGTGCAATCCTTCTGCCTAGTCCGCCATCTTGCCGGAACTCCCCACAATACACATTCTTTTCCAGTGCACATGGAACATTTTCCATGATAGACTTTCAATGAAAGATAGAACAGCTGAAAAGAAATTCAACAAAGGTATTGTTGCTGTTGTTGTTATATGCCATAGAGTTAGACCTGACTCATAGAGACCCGTCCTTGGGTTTCCAAGGTAGTATCACTACAGAAGTAGATTACCTCATCTTCTTTCTGAAGAATGGCTGGAGGGTTTGAACCTCCAGCCTTCTGGTTAGCAGTAAAATGCCTTAGGCACTATGCTACCAGAGCTCCCAACAAAGTTGTAGAAGAGCTAAATAATACAATTCACCAAATTGACCTTTAGACATCCACAGAGCATTTCACCCAACAACAGTACAATATGCATTAGTTTCCAGTGCACATGGAACATTTTCCATGATAGACCATATGTTAGGCCATAAAAAAAGCCTTAATAAATTTAAAAACCTTGAAATACTGCAAAGCATCTTCTCAGCTCACAATGCTATCAATTAGAATTAAACAATAGGAAGATCAATGGAAAAAGAGTAAACACGGGGAAACTGAACAACACCCTCCTTGAGAAAGATTGCATAAGAGAAGAAATAAAAACTGAAATTCAAAAAGTATTTGAATCAAATGAGAATGAAAACACAACATACTAAAACCTTTGGGACACAGCAAAAACAGTGATCAGAGACCAATTTATAGCAATACATGTACACATCACAAAAGAAGAAAGACCCAAAATAAACACTTTAAACCAACATCTCCAACAATTAGAAGAACAACAAGAAAAGCCTACAGTCACTGTTGTCGTTGTTGTTGTTAAGTGCCATCAAGTTGTTTCCGACTCATAGCGACCCCATGCACAGCAGAACAAAACACTGCCCGATACCGCGTCAGCCCCACAATCCCTGCTATATTTGAGCCCATCATTGCAGCCACCATGTCAATCCATCTTGTTGAAGGCCTCCCCCTCTTTTGTTGACCCTCCACCCTAC
>NW_006922262.1:965033-978595 GCF_000298275.1 Orycteropus afer afer | reverse complement strand
AAGATTTGAGCAGAAATCAATGAAAAGGAAAATAGAAGGGCAATAGAAAAAATCAACAAGACCAAAGGTTGTTTTTTTGAAAATATCAATAAAATTGACAGATCACTGGCAAATTCAACAAAAGAAAAGAGGGAGAGAATACTGATAACACAAATGAGAAATGAAATGGGTGATGTCATAACAGAATCAATAAAAAATAAAACGGATAATATCAGGATACTATGAAGAACTGTATTTCAACAAATTTGAAAATCTGGAAGAAATTGACGGATTTCTAGAAACAAACCACTTACTTAAACTAACACAGACTGATGTAGAAAAGTTGAACAGGTTCATAATGAAAGAAGATATTGGACAGGTCATTTAAAAAAAAAAAGTCCTGGACCAGAGGGTTTTACTGAGGAATTGTACCAAACTTTCAGAGAAGAACTGATATCAATCCTATTCAAATTATTCTAAAACACAGAAAAAGATGGAATCCTCCTTAACTCATTTTATGAAGCCAGCATAACCATGATACCACAATCAGGCAAAGACATCATTCTAAAGGAAAACCACAGACCAATATCCCTCATGAATATAGATGCAAAAATCTTCAACAAAATCCTAGCCAATAGACAGCAACAATATATCAAGAAAATCACTCATTATTACCAAATGAGGTGCACATCAGTTATGCAGGGATGGTTCAACATTAGGAAAACAATCAATGTCATCCACAACATAAATAAAACAAAGAAGAAGAACCATACGATCATATCAATTGATGTAAAAAGGCATTTGATAAAATCCAACACCCATTCCTGATCAAAACTGTCAGCAAAACAGGAATAGAAGGGACATTCTTCAACATAATAAAGGGTATCTATGCAAAAGCAACAGCCAACCTTATTCTCAATGGAGAGGGACTGAAACCATTTCTCTTGAGAACAGGAACCAGACAAGGATGCCCACTATCACCATTTCTATTCAACATTGTACTGGAAGTCCTAGCCAGGGCCATAAGGCAAGAAATGGAAATCAAAGGAATCCAAATGGGTAAGGAAGAAGTCAAACTATCCCTATATAATCATGATATGATCCCCTACTTAGAAAACCCAAGAGACTCAGTCAAAAATCTACTGGAATTAATTGAGAGATTTAGCATTGTGTCAGGATACAAAATCAACATCCAAAAATCAGTTGGATTCCTCTATATCAGCAAAGAGATTGCTGAAAAAGAAATGAGGAAATCAATACTATTTACAATAGCTACCAAAAAAATAAAATACTTAGGAATAAGTCTTACCAGGGACACAAAAGACCTACCTGTACAAAGAAAACTATAAAAAACTATTTCAAGAAACCATAAGAAATCTACATAAATGGAAGAACATCCCATTCTCATGGACAGGAAGATTGAACATTGTGAAAATGTTCATTCTACCCGAAGCAATCTATACATTCAATGCAATACCAATCCAGATCCCATCAACATTCTTTAAGGATCCCATTAACTTTATATGGAAAGGAATGGGATCTTGGATAAGCAAAGCACTATTGAAGAAGTAGAACAAAGTAGGAGGTCTCACACTGCTGGATCTCAAAACCAACTATAAAGCCATTGTAGTCAACACTGCCTGGTATTGGTACAATTACAGACATAAAGACCAATTCAGTAGAATTGAGAATCCAGAAGTAGATCCATCTGATGTTTGACAAAGAGCTGAAATCCATTAAATGGGGAAGAGAATGTTTGTTTAATAAATGGTGCTGGGAAAACTGGAGAGCCATTTGCAGAAAAATGAAACAAGATCTGTACCTCACACCATACACAAAAACTAACTCCAGATGGATCAAAGGCTTAAATGTGGAACCTAAAAATATAGAGTTCCTCAAGGAAAAGCTAAAGGCAAATTTAGGGGTCCTAATATATATAATAAATAGACTATCAAGCATAATCCAAAATGCACTAAGAGCAGAAGAGAAACTAGATGATTGGGACCTTCTAAAAATAAAATTTTTATGTTCTTCCAAAGACATCTCCAAAAGATTCAAAAGAGAATCTACAGATTGGGGGAAAAAAAATTTGGCAATGACATATATGACAAAGGACTTATTTCTAGAATTTATAGAAAACTCCAACACCTCAACAACAAAAGGACAAACAATCCAATTAAAAAATGGGCAGAGGACATGAATAGACACTTCACCAATGAAGATATTCAAACGGCCAACAAACATATGAAGAAATGCTCACAATCAATAGCTATTATAGAGATGCAAATCAAAACAACAATGAAATACCATCTTGTTCCAGCACTAGCAGCCAAGTTCAACCAGACATGAAATAGCAAATGCTGATGAGGATGTGGAGATATTGGGACTCCATACATTGCTGGGAGCTCTGGTTGCACAGTGTCTAAGGGACTTGACTGCTAACCAAAAGGCTAGTGGTTCAAACCCACCAGCAACTCCTCGGAAGGAAGATGGGGCAATCTACTTCCGTAGTGATACTCTCTGAGAAACCCAATGAGAGGTCGCTATGAGTCAGGTCCAACATGATGGCACATAACAACAACAACAACATACACTGCTGGTGGGCCTGTAAAATGGTACAACCACTTTGGAAAGCAGTATGGCAATTACTTCAAAAGCTGGAATTAGAAATACCATTTGACCCAGCCATTCCATTACTAGATATATATCCTAAAGAAGTGAGAGCCATGACAAGAACAAACATATGCACACCCATGTTCATTGTTGCACTATTTACAATAGCCAAAAGATGGGAACAACCTAGGTGTCCATCAACTGAGGATATGGATATGGATAACGGATAACAAAACTATGGTACATACACACAATGGAATACGATGCTAGGCTAAAGAGTAATGTAGAATCTGCAAAACACTGCATGAAGTGGATGAACATGAAGTGGAGGACATTATGCTTAGTGAAATAAGGCAATCACAAAAGGACAAATATTGTATTAGTCCATTATTGTAAAAGTCAAGGAAAGGTTTATCTATGGAAGGACATTTTCTTTGTTGGGTATCAGGGGTGGGAGGGGAGTGGAGGGAAAACTTAGATAGGTAGAGGTAAGTATTGATTTGGATGAAGAGAAGGGAAATGTACCAAATGTGAGTGATCAACATGGTGGCATTGAGGAAGAGGAAGACATAGAGCGGTACCTGTGAGGTACATACAACAAAGATGAACCCTTTTGCACATACAGTACTGCGTTGTTAGTGAAGGCAAACATGAATATATGGGTGGATAGATGGATGGGTTGACAGGCTGAAGTATTAGGTATGTCTATGAATCAGGGAGTGTACACAAGACCATGTATAGGATTAGCAGACATTGTTCCTATAAATTTATTCATATGATCTGAATTCCCAGTTGTATAGCAGAGCTGAAATGGAGCAAGGTTGTAGTCACTTCTTGGTCACAACCAGCTGCTCAGAGGGGCCAAAGCATTGAACCTGTGGGCTTGGGACCATAATTGCCAGGACATCAAGCTCCATTGGCATAATATCCTACACAAAACATTTTTCCACCTCCTACTTTGGCGAGTAGCGACTAGGATCTTAAACGCTTACAAGCTGCCACCTAGATGTAACAACGGGTCTCTCCTTGTCCAGAGCAAAGATGGATGAGAAAAACCAAAAATTCATGGAAACAATAAGTATTAACAACTGGTACACCATGCAATCCTGAGCCTATACGAGTATGAGACCAGAACAAGATGGTGCCCAGATAACACTGTCAACCCCTCGGAGGGGGATCTGTGTAGGAGACCCTGGATAGAGAGGGAGAACAATGTGAAACAAAACTCAAAATCATTTGGAGGGGGAAAAAAAAAAAAAGAGGGGACCAGGTTTGCTCCTCTGATAGAGCCTGGTAGAACCACTGAGACTCTGGCCCCTGGAATTGAACCCACACCTGTGGCTTCCAGCCAAACAAAATACAGGCATATGAGTTGAACACTTACCTGACGTAGATGCACTCCTTGGAGAGAACAATCATGGCAGAAAGAAGGGCTGTTTATGCACAGGGAGACAACTCTGGGGGCAGGATTGCATGGAGGGATGGACACAGGCAAGAGGTAACTATGGGGAGGAAGTGGGAGGGGACCTGTTGTATTGTGGTAAATTGTGGTCAATGTCATGAGACAAAGTGTATGTGCACCACTGTCTGGAAAGTGAATTTACTCTGTAAATTTTTACCCAAATCACAATTAAAAAAAAAAAAAAGAAAGAAATTTAATTATGGACTTAGATGAAGTTATGGAACTACCATTGATTTTACTAGTAGTTATTTTTGCATTATGGTTATGAAAAAAGATTAATTATATAGTTTCAAACAATTACTTATGGCTAAATAAATACACAGAGTGTATTTTCTTTAAATTACTTCAGCAAATGAATAAATGAATGAATGAAAAAAAATGAATGAATGAATCCTAAATCTTTGATAAGACCTACATGGAGCTATGTGAATTGACATATTTAAGTGAAATATATTCACCCATCTACCTCTCTGAGCACACGCACTACTACTCCATTTATCAATATGCTTTATCCATAATGACCACTTCAGTGCTTCCATATACTTCAGGCATACTCCTGAATTTATATTTAATATTTTCTCCAATTTCAGTGCCCACTATACTGTTATGCATGGTACTGCATCAATCTCATCTGATTTATTAAAGTTCCCTTCTTGTTAATGTTTCCTGTGATCCACCCAATAAAAAATGAACCCTCCATTTATATCCTTTAATTTTTTTTTCCTTTTGTTTTAATTTTTTTATATGATATCACCATCTTTTATAATAATATCACCCTATAGCTTACCACATATTTAACGTATGTATTTTCTTTATTATCTACATCTTCCACTACTGTATGAATACCATAAAGACAAGATTTCTTTTCTTTCATTAATTTTGTATCCCAGAACATAGAAAAACGATTGGCACATAGTTATTATTGTCATGCACCCTAGACTCAGTTGTGATTCATAAAGACTCTGTGTACAACAGAATAATAATTTGCATGCTTTGTAGCATCTTCATAATCATTGTTATGTCTTAGCCCATTTTTGCAACCACTATTTCAATCCATCTCATTGAGAGTCTCCCTTGTTACCAAACATAATGTTCCTTTCTAAGAAATGGTCCTTCCTGATGATATGTCCAAAGTAAGTGAAGTGATGTCTTACCAGCTCCCTTGTATGAAATATTTTGGCTATAGTTCTTCCAAGACATAATTTTTCATTTTTCTAGCATTCCACAGCATACTCACTCAATATTCTTTGCCAACACCAAGATTTAAATACACCTTTATTCTTTATTCTTCCTTATTCATTATCCAGCTTTTGCATTTATATGAAGAGATTTGAAGTATTATAGCTTGGATCAGACACATCTTTGTCCTCAAATGAAATTTTAGCTTTTTAGCACCTTAGAAATATCTTTTGCAGAAGATTTGTCAAATAAAATATTTTGTTTCATTTCTTGACTGCTACATCCATGGTCATTGATTGGTGATCCAAGCAAAATAAAATCCCTGACTATTTCAAAATTTTCTCTATTTAATATGATATTTCTTATTGATCCAGTTGTGAGGGTTTTTGTTTTCTGTATGTGTAATCCATACTGAAGGCAATAATCTCTGAGGTCCTTGACTAAATGCTTCAGGTTCTCTTAGCTTTCAGCTATTGATATCTTTCAGATATTGTGATATCTGCATATCACAGGTTGTCAGTGGGTCTTTCTTCAATCCTGATGCTGTGCTCGTTTTCATATAATGCAGCATTATGCATTATTTTGTCATCATACAGAGTCAATCAGTATGGTGAAATGATACAACCCTGTTCTACATCTTTCCTGATTTTAAACCATATGATATCCTCCTTATCTCTTCAAACAACTACCTCTGACTCTGTGCATAGGTTCTACATGAGCATAATTAAATATTCTGGAATTATTATTTGCAGTTATCCATGCTTTCATGTTTTTACAGAGTTGAATACATTTTCAATGTCAGTAAAACACAAGTACACATCTTTCTGGTATTAGTTGCTTTCAGCCAAGAGCTATCTAACATCATGGTATCTGTCATTCCAGATCCTCTTCTGAATCCAGATTGAATTTCTCAAACTTTCCTATGTGCTTTGGCAATGATTTATGAATTATTTTTAGCAAAATGCAATGTTAATTGTACTGTTTGATGATTTCCACATTCCATGGATACTCTTACTTGGCAACACATACAAATATGGACCCCTTTCATTCAGTTGGCCAAATAACTGGTTTTTGTTGTTTTTTTTTTAATTTCTTTGCATAGATGAATGGGTGTTTCCATAATTGCAACATTTGTTGAAATATTTCAATTGATATTCTGTCAATTCTGGGAAGCTTGTTTTTTGTCAATATTCCAGGAATTATAAGAATACCAAGTGATCTGTTTCAACAAATGCATACAACTGAAAGTGCTCACTTATCTGTGCTAAGAAACCTAGAAGATGCTACCTGGCCAACTGGCTGGAGAATATCCAGATTTTTGATCGTACTAAAGAAAGGGGATCCAACAAGTGGAAATAATTAAATGATATCATGCACAAGTAAAGTTTTGCTGAAATTAATAGAAAGGAGGTTGTAGCTGTTCATCAATGCCAGAAATTCAAGCTGGATGTAGAAAAGAAAGTGGAACAATGGATCATGATGTCAGAAGGCTCTTACAAGAAAGTAAAGAATACCAGAAAGATGTTTTCCTGTGTTTTGCACATTTGATTGTGTGGCTCACAAAAAATTACAGGTAACCTTGTGAAGAATGGGAATTCCATAACACATACATGTGCTCACTTGGAAATTGTTCATAGATCAAGAGGCTGTCATTTATAAAGAACAAAGAGATACTGTGTGGTTTGAAATCAGGAAAGGTGTGTGCCATATTTGCGTCCTTGCATCATACTTACTCAACTTGTTTGCTAAGAAAATAATCCATAGAGCTGCATCATATGGAGAAGAACATGGCATTAAAATTAGAGGGAGGCTCATTAACAACCTGCAACATGCACATAACACAACTCTGCCTGCTGAAAGGGAAGAGGATTTGAAACAATTTTCATGAAAACCAAAGACTACAGCCTTCAGTATGGATTATACCACAACATAAAGAAAATAAAAATGCTCTCAAACAAACCAATAAGCAACATCATAATACATGGAGAAAAGATTTATGTTGTCAAGGATTTCATTTCACTTGGATCCACATGATTAACACACATGAAACAACAGTCAAGAAATCAGATGTTGTATTGCACTGAGCAGATATTCTGCCAAAGACTTCTTTAAAGAGTTTAAGAGAAAAATATATCATTTGGAGGATGAAAGTATCCTTAATCCAAGACACAGTGCTTTTAATCACCTCATATACATACAAAAATGGGATAATTTATACAGAAGACTGGAAAAAAGTACTGCTTTTGAATTATGATGTTGTAGAAGAGTATTACATATACTCTGGACTGACATAAGAATAAATAAATCTGTCTTGGAAAGATTACAGCTAGAACATTCTTTAGAATCAAGGATGGTAAGACTTTGCCTCATGTACTTTGGACATGCTATCAGGAGGGACCAGTCCTTGGAGAAACACATCATGTTTGGTAAAATAGAAAGTCAGCAAAAATGAGGAAGACACTCAACAAGATCTATCGACACAGTGGTTGCAATAAGGGCCTCAAATATAGCAGTGATTTTGAGAATGGCAATTTCATTCTGTTGTATATAGGGTATCTATGAGTGAGATATGACACCTGATAATAATAACAATCATTTAAAAATGTTCTTTGAGTGACTGACTATGTCTTGTAATAAAAAGCATAGATTAGATTTAGATAAAACTGTCTTTCAAATTCAGCATACAAGACACTATTGGGAATTCAAAATGGAGGCTCACCAGTGAGCAGCAAGCTTTTTTTTTCCCTCTGGCATCTAAGGACTTTGAAAACTAGGTCCAACAGTTTGAATTAGGAAGTTTGGTGCTCTGAACAGCTCACTGAATCAGAGTGTACCAAACACAGAAGAGCAGAATTAGAGGAAAGGCACAGGGAGATTATTTAGGAAAGAGCTACTGGTGGAGGATGGATGGACACCCGAGAGAGACCATTGGAAACTTTTCAGGAGCAGTCATTTTCTTCAGGGTGAGGACAGACGCCTGAGATCCCCGAGCCAAGAAGGAAGACACCTTATAGCAGCATACCAGCGACCACTACAATATACCAGTGGTCAGTGGCAGAGACCTGCCTCCAGCAGCCAATTTTGTCAGTAATTTGGGTCATCTGTGTGCAGGTGGGCATGGGCACCACTGCTGAGATTCAGGTGGAGAACTCACTGTTGCACCAGAAAGGCTAGCTCCCTCCCCTCCCAGTGGATCATAGAGTGGGCTCGGGTCAGACTGGCAGACACCATGCTTTTCTTTGCCACAAATATCGGGACCTCAAGTCACTATCAGGTACTCCCCAGACTCCAACATAGCTGAAATTGCGTGCATCTTTGGTGACGCAGATGGGCGGTATCACAGACAAACTCCAGGGTTGGCCATTAGTGGTCTGGAGGAATTGTGTCAGCACCGCAGGCATATGGGGCACAGAGAGCAAAGAAACTTCAGCTGAGTGCGATCCCGTAAATTTTGCCTTAGAGCCATTCTTTGGCGCTGTGGGGTCACGGGGGCGGAGTCTTTGAGTGTGTCTGAAATTGGCGGAAATTTGCCTCACTCTAACAATAGGAATCTTTCCTGAGGTTGAACTGAGGTCTTATTAATAAATATGTCACCAATAACAGCCTGCTCAAAGCCCTAGAAACCGACCCCAGCTTTCCTTCCTCTGCTCCCACCTTCTCCGCCAATAACTTCACTCATTCAATAGAAGAAACCATATTCAGCCAATTACCATAAAACCTCCCGCTTCAAACTCTAAGCCCACTTTAAGAAAAACAGAAACATATATCCACACTACATACAGTGATTCCACCATCACAAAGAAAACAGCATAGTGACTGAACACACCTGAATCAATAATAAAATTAAACACACCAGCTTCACCTTTTCAAAATATTAAACCATAAAACCACTGAATCAACAAATCAACACGTAACCAGCAGTTAGAGACAACCTAAAGAGACAGCGCTCTACCAGATTCCAGGTGTTTAAGAAGAAGTTCTGCTTTCCAGTAACCCGAAGAATTCTCCTGACCTGCACTACACTACTGAAAAGGTCCTAGTTTACACCTTCTTTTTTCTCGTGGTTAACAATGTTCCTTGTTTTTTTTTTTTTTTTTGTTTTTTTTTTTTTTTGCTTTTTTTTTCTTGTTTGTTAGTTTGTTTTCTTTCTTCATTATTCTCCTTCTCTACTTTTTTTTTTTTTCTCTTAGTGACCTATCCCCTGATATTGGATACCTACCTGTTTTCTTCTACTTTTCTCCACTTTTTCTTTTTTTTGGTTACTGTTCCTGTGTGATTTCAGGATGTATTTTTGTCCAACTGATTTTAGTCTTTTTTCAGTGGTTATTCAGTTGTAATTTTTGCCCAATTGAGCAGGAATCATCAACAGTCCCCGTAAGATACAAGTACAATCACACCTCCTGCAACTTCACTTACTGAGCAAGAGCCAGCACCTCTTTCTCCACTAATGGGCCAATGATAAAAAAAAACACCAAGAAGAACATGAATTATCCTTGGCTTCTCTTCACAAACAATTACCAGAGATCTTAATACAATACAAAAATGCCTTGGAGACAACAGACTATCAGAGTCCACACAAAGAAACAAGATAAAGTGGTAGAAACAAGAGAACAGGATACAGGCCCAGAACACATCCCTGCGGAAGAAGCAGCATTGAAACACTCTGATAAGGAATTCAAAAGAATTATCTTTGGTATCTTCAAAGGATTGAGAGACAGACCAAAGAAAACACAGAAAAAAACCTTAGGAGAATTTTGGAAGAAAATACAAGAACAAAATGACTAAATAAATGAAAAATTAGAAATCATTCTAAATCTACAGATAGAAATCTAGAAGATTAATACTAAATTTTCAGAAATAGATAACACATTGGAGGGGCAAAGGGGTAGAACTGATGCAATGGAAGACAGAATTAATGAGATTAAAGAAAAATATCTGAATACTTCTTTGGAAAAGGATAAGTCAGGAAAAAAAAAATCAAAACAAAATGAAGAAAACCTAAGGTTCATGTGGGATACCATCAAAAGAAATAATCTACATGTCATTGGAATTCCAGAACAGGAAGAGGAAAATAAAACCACTGAGAAAATTGTCCAAGATTTGCTGGAGGAGAACTTCCATGATATGATGAAAGAGGAGAACATATTAATTCAGGAAGTCCAAAGAACTGCAAAGAGGAAAGACCCCAAAAGAAAATCACTGAGGCATATAATCATCAAACTCATCCAAACCAAGGACAAAGATAGAATCCTGAGAGCAACATAGGAAAAACACAAAGTTACAAACAAAGTTCAGCCTGTAAGAATAAGCTCTGATTTCTCAGCGGAGACCATGCAAATGAGAAGATAATGGGATGGTATACATAAAACCCTCAAAGAGAACAAATTTCAAACAAGAATTATATACCTTGCAAAATTGTCCCCCAAATATGATGGTGAAATTAGGAGATTTCCAGATAAGTAGAACCTAAAAGAATTTGTTAAAACCAGACCAACCTTCCAAGAGACACTAAAGGGAGTATTTTGAACAGAGAGCCAAAAATAGCAAATATCAACAGACCATTAATACACAAGATAACATATCCCAGAAACCAAGCTATGGGCATACCCAAAATTAAATTAGCTTACAAGATTGTAAACAGGGAACCAGAGACATCAATTGGCAAGGGAGGACAAGTACAAACAAAAATAGGGAAAAGACTGTGTATTTACAGAACTTCTAAATGGTGAGGAAGTTAAGAGAGTTGCAAGGCAGAATGGACTGTTCTAAACTCAGGGAGGAAATTATAAATCACAAAGTAACCTCAAAGAAAAATGATAAACCTTTATATCACAATAAAAAAAGAGTACAAGCACAAATACTCAGCAATTACTAAAACAACAGCAACAAAGGAAATGATAACAGGATTCATAAACATCATGAGCTCAGCACAGAAAATAATATGGAACAAAGAAACCAGGGACACCATGAAAAGCACCAAATGACACCAAAATGACAGCAACGAAATCATACAAGTCAATAATTACACTGAATATTAATGGTTAAATTCACCACTCAAGTGATGGAGAGTTGCAGATTGGATAAGAAAACAAAACCCATCAATATGCTGCCTACAAGAGACACACCTTAGAGATAAAGACATAAATAGACTAAAAATCAAAGTTTGGAAAAAGATATATCAAGCAAATGGCAACCGTAAGAGAGCAGGAGTGGCAATATTAATTTCTGATCAAATTGACTCTAAGACAAAAACCACCATACGAGAGATAAGGAAGGACATTATATAATGATTAAAGGATCAATTGATCATGAAGATAAAACCATAGTAAATATCTATAGACCCAATGAAAGAGCCCCAAAATACATAAATCAGACTTTAAAAGAGTTAAAAAGCCAAATAGATGACTCCACAGTCATGGTGGGAGATTTTAATACACCACTTTCTTTGAAAGATAGAACAACAGGAAAGAGACAATGAAGATTCAGAAGAGCTAAATAATACACTACAGCAACAAGGCCTTATAGGCATCTACAGAACACTCACCCAACAGCAACACAAGGTACATTCTTCTCCAGTGCACATGAAACATTTTCCATGATAGACCATATGTTTGGCCATAAAACAAGCCTTAATAAATTTGAAAAACTTTGAAAAGCATCTTCTCAGATCATAATGATATCAAATTAGAAATCAACAACAGGAAGATGAACAGAAAAAGAGTAAACACATGGAAACTGAACAGTATTCTCCTAGAGAAAGACTGGGTAAGAGAAGAAATCAAAATAGAAATTCAAATATTCCTTGACACAAACGAGAATGAAAACACAACATACCAAAATATTTGGACACAACAAAAGCAGTGATCAGAGGCTAATTTACAACAATACATGCACACATCAAAAAAGAAGAAAGAGCCAAAATCAACACTTTAAACCAACATCTCCACCAATTACAAAAAGAATGGCAAGAAAAGCCTACAGTCATCAGAAGATAGGAAATAATCAAGATTTGAGCAGAAATCAATGAAACAGAAAATAGAAATGGAATAGAAAAAAACAACAGGACCAGAAGTTGGTCTTTTGAAAAGATCAATAAAATTGACAGACCACTGGCAAATTCAACAAAAGAAAAGAGAGAGAATGCAAATAACATGAATAAGAAACAAAATTGAGACATCAGAACAGAACCAACTAAAATAAAAAGGATAATGTTAGGATTATATGAAGAACTGTACTCCAAAAATTTAAAAATCTGGAAGAAGTGTACAGATTTCTAGAAACACACAATTTACCAAAACTAACACAGATTGATGTAGAAAACTTGAACAGGCCCATCACAAAAGAAGAAATTAAACAGGTCATGAAAAAATTACCAAGTAAAAAATTCCTGGCCCAAACCGTTTCACCGGAGAATTCTACAAAACATTCAGAGAAGAACTGATACCAATCCTACTCAAACTATTCCAAAACATAGAAAATGATGGAATCCTCCCTAACTCATTTTATGAAGCAAGCATAACCTTGATACCAAAACCAGGCAAAGACATCACTCAAAAGGAAAACTACAGACCAATATCCCTCATGAATACAGATGCAAAAATCTTCAACAAAATCCTAGCCAATAGACAGCAACAATATATCAAGAAAATCATTCATTATGACCAAGTGGGGTTCATATCAGGCATGCAAGGATGGTTCAACATTATAAAAAACAACCAATGTCATCCACCAAATAAATAAAACAAAGGAGAAGAACCACATGATCATATCAATTGATGCAGAAAAGACACTTCATAAAATCCAACATCCATTCCTGAACAAAACTCTCAGCAAAATAGGAAAAGAAGAGGCATTCCTCAACATAATAAAGGGCATCTATGCAAAACCAATGGCTAAAATTTTTCTCAATGGAGAAAGACTGAAATAATTTCTCTTCAGAACAGGAACCAGAAAAGGATGCCTGCTATCACCACTTCTATTCCACATTGTACTGGAAGTCCTAGCCAGGCCCATAAGGCAAGAAAGGGAAATCAAAGGCATCCAAATTGGTAAGGAAGAAGTCAAACTATCCCTATTTGCTGATGATTTGATCCTATACCTAGAAAACCCAAGAGATTCTGTCAAATATCTACTAGAACTAATTGAGAGATTTAGCATTGTGGCCAGTTATAAATTCAGAATCAAAAAATCAGTTGGATTCCTCTACACCAGCAAAGAGATTGATGAAGAAAGAGTAAGGAATTCAATACCATTTACAATAGCTACCAAAAAAATAAAATACTTGGGAATAAATCTTACCAGGGACACAAAAGACCTCTACAAAGAAAAC
>NW_006922262.1:949142-962843 GCF_000298275.1 Orycteropus afer afer | reverse complement strand
ACTCCAACACCTCAATAACAAAAAGACAAACAATCCAATTAAAAAAAGGGCAGAAGACATGAATAGACACTTCACCAAGAAGGATATTCAAGAGGCCAACAAACATATGAAGAAATGTTCATGACACTAGCTATTAGAAAGATGCAAATCAAAACAACAATGAGATACCATCTTGCTCCAGCACTAGTAGCAAAGTTCAATAAGACAGAAAATAACAAATGCTGGCTAGGATGTAGAGAGTTTGGGACTCTCATGCACTGCTGGTGGGACTGTAAAATGGTACAACTATTGTGGAAAGCAGTATGATGATTCTTTCAAAAGTTGAAACTAGAAATACCAGTTGACCCAGCTATTCCGTTAGTAGGTATACACCCTAAAGAAGTGAGAACGATGACAAGAACAGATATATGCACACTCATGTTCATTGCAGCACTATTTACAATAGCCAAAAGATGGAACACCCTAGGTGTCCATCAACTGAGGAATGGATATCCAAACTATGGTACATACACAAAATGGAATACTGTGCATCCCTAAAGAATAATGTAGAATCTGGAAAACACCACATAATGTGGATGAACTTGGAAGATATTATGCTGAAGGAAATAAGTCAATTACAAAAGGACAAATATTGTATTAGTCCATTATTGTAATAGTCAAGGAAACGTTTATCTATGGAAGATCATTTTCTTTTCTTGGTTACCAAGTTTGGGAGAGGAGGGTATGGAATACTGTTAGATAGATAGAATTAGATAGATAGAAATAAGTTTTGATTTGGGTGAAGAAAAGGGCAATGTACCAAATGTGGTCAATATAATGGCATTGAGGAAGAGAAAGGCAGAGTACTTGGGAAGTACAGATCACAAAGATGAACCCTTCTGTGCATAAACGGGTATATGGGTGGATAGATGGGTGGAAAGGCTAAAATATTAGCTATGTATATGAAGTGGAGAGTGCACCCAAGAACATGTATAGGGTTGGAAGACAGTGGTCCAATAACTTTATGCATATGATCTGAATTCCCAGGCGTATAATGGGGCTGTCAAGGGGCAAGCTTGTAGTCACTGCTTGGTCACAGCCAGCTACCCAGAGGGACCGAGTAGTTGAACGTGTGGGCTCCGGACCATAATCACAGAGGACATCAAGCTCAATTGGCATAACATACTTCACAAAACATTGTTCCACCTCCTACTGTGGTGAGTAACAACTGAGATCTTAAAAGCTTGCAAGCTGCCATTTAGATGCAACGATGGGTCTCTCCTCGTCCAGAGCCAAGAAGAATGAAGAAAACCAAAAATTCACGGAAACAAGTAGTTCTACCTACTGGTACACCATCCAATCTGCAGCCTATACAACTATGAGACCAGAAGAAATAGATGGTGCACGGCTACTACTGTCAACCACTTGGAAGAGGATCTTTATAGGAAATCCTGGATAGACAGGGAGAACAATGTGAAATAAAACTCAAAATCATTGGGAAAAAGAAGGGACCAGGTTTGCCGGTATGATACAGCCTGGTGGAACCACTGAGACTATGGCTCCTAGCTGCCCTTCAGGTCTGGAATTGAATGAACACCTGTGGCTTCCAGCCAAACAATAGACAGGCATATCAATTGAGACTTTACCTGAGGTAGTTACACTCCTTGGAGAGAATAAGCATGAGAGAAAGAAGGGATGCTTAGGCATGGGGAGAGACCTCATGGGGTAGCAGTGCATGGAAAGATGGACACAGGGAAGAGGTAACTATCGGGAGGAAGTTGGAGGGGAGATGTTGCATTGTGCTAAATTGTGGTCAATGTCATGAGGCAAAGTGTATGTGAACTGCTGTATGGAAAGTGTATTTGCTCTGTAAATTTTCACCCAAATCACAATTAAAAAAAAATATATATATATATGGTAATATGACTGACAAAATGTAAAAAAAAAAAAAGACACTATTGGACCCTGAAAAAGTAGCTATTCTCTTTTGAGACTAAAATACACACACAAACACACACACAAAAACCCGTAGATATCCCCTGATTTTTGAAAGCTCTCTTTATGCCATTTCACTTTTATGAATGGCATACATTAGTCCCTGTTTTCACTCACTGGAAGAATTCTGAAGATTTTTACCTTCTGGAAATAACAAAAAGTATGAAAAAAGTTCAGTATTTGTTCTACTGAGAGCCTTTACAGAGCAGTGAGAATTGTGTTGCCAAGCTCCTGTCCTGGGAACTGTATTCAGCATTTCAGTATCAAGCCTCCATTGTTTTGAATTATATTTATGAACTATATACACTAGTGTTATTTTAGGTTGTATGTATTATTTGGTATAGTTTGGTAGGTTATTTTTCGAGTTTGGAAATTCAATTTTTTTTTTTCCATATAAATTCTGAAGAATCTTGCCCCAGGATGGAATATCCCATATATTCATCCATATTTGATTTAGATGATTCAGAAGATAGATTTTGTGTTTAGAGTTGTTAGAAGACTTTTCGAACGATATTTTAAAGGGAATGTGTTTTGTATGTGAGAAGGTAAAGAAGTCACCAAGAAAAATAGGTGTCATAAGATTCCCAGGAGCTCTGGTAGCATAGTGCCTAAGGCACTTGACTGCTAACCAGAAGGCTGGCGGTCCAAACCCACCAGCCACTCCTCGGAAAGAAGGTTGGGCATTCCTACTTCCGTAGTGATACTGCCTCGGAAACCCAAGGAGGGGTTGCTATGAGTCAGGGCTGACTCGATGGCAAATAACAACAACAACATGAAGATTCCCAAGGAAGTGAAACCTAGAAGTGGAAAGAGACAAAGATATTTCCCCAGTGCTGAAAGAGATAAAGGCTTTCCTAGAGCCAGCACCTGAAATTCAGACTTCTAGACTCCTAAACTTTGAGAAAGTAATTATGTTTATTATAGCCACTCATTTGTGGTATTGCTGTTATAGCAGCACTGAGAAACTAAGGAAAACTCTTTGAGCATCCACTTGGCTCTTCATTGTGATTTTTGTTCTCGCAAGTCATACAAGAACTCCCACCATTGACCTAAGCAGTTGTCAGTGAGAGTCTTCATACTGCACTCAATTGTTTCATGCTGGAAGCAATGGATCATGGTGATTTTAGGTAAAATATGTGTGTTTTAACACTTCTTATGAGTTCTCATCATGTACCTCTTATATCATCCCCATACAGAATCAATCTTGCGTTTAAAAGTTGGTAAATTGAATTTTGTCTCAATTAAATGCTCAGAGTACCCATTTATTTTCCTTTTTCTTTGCCACTTTAATTTTTGACAATTTTATTGCCTACTTTCATTTTTCAATTTTGTGTTCCTTTCCCTTCTTAGGAAGTTAGATGTAGTAGGTTTGAAATCCAATCCTGGAGATCAGTCTGCTGGGTGAAATAATAATCAGGATCTTAAATATAATAAATTATTGGCTAACTATTTACCATGTCTTAGTCACTTCATGTGTAAACAGGATAAAAATATGTGGG
The DNA here is from genome assembly GCF_000298275.1 of Orycteropus afer afer. Classification (NCBI taxonomy): domain Eukaryota; kingdom Metazoa; phylum Chordata; class Mammalia; order Tubulidentata; family Orycteropodidae; genus Orycteropus; species Orycteropus afer. The sequence goes on along the minus strand of NW_006922262.1, from coordinate 959,370 downwards.
CCTTCAGTCTAGTTAACATAATGTTAATCTTGATAGTGCTAGCAAATATCTTAAGGCAATGTCTGTAATACAGTAACTCAAAATAAAATAAAATAAAAGCACCTCATGGACCGATAGCTGGTTCTAACTCATAGCACCCCCAACTGGGTCTCCAAGGTAGTAAATGTTTATGGGAGTATATTGCCCACCCCTCATCTTCCTTCTTCAGAGAGGCTGGTAGGTTTGAACTGCCAAACTTCTGGTTAGCAGTCAAATGCCTTAGACACTGCACCACCAGGACTCCTTGTATCATAAACCAAACCAGTTGCCATCAAGTAGATTTTCACTCGTAGTGACCCCTGTTTAGTTTCTGAGGGGGTAAATCTTTATGGAAGTAGATTGTCCAGTCTTGCTTCTGCGGAGTGGCTGGCGAGTTTGAATCATCAACCTTCTAGTTAGCAGCCAGATGCTTTAGTCACTGTGCTATAAGCACTCAATAAATACTGTGTTGTTAAATTAGGTGCCTTCCAGTTGATTTTGACTCAGTGCAACCCCATGTGACAGGGTAGAATTATCCCATAGGGTTTTCTTAGCTTCAAACTTTAGGGAATCAGATCACCAGGTTTTTCTCTCACAACGACTGGGTGGGTACAAATCATTAACTTTTCTATTAGCAGCTGAGCATTCAGATGTGTGCACCACTAGAGCTCCTTAAATAAATACTATGTAGTATTATCAGTTTGTTTTCTGATTATTCAATTTGGATGCTGTGATAGTTGGAACTGTGGGTCAACTTGGCTGGACCACAATTCTGTGTGGTTTAAGCTGTTGTGATATGGTTATTCCCATGATGGGATCAGATGATTATGTTTTGAGCAGCCAATCTGTTGAAAGGAATTTCAATAGGGGTGTGGCCTGCTTCCAGTATATCTATGGACATCCTGGGAAAAGAGACATTCCTCTGTGAATTGGGATTCTGTTGTGCTGTCTACAACTGCCCACGAGCGAACAATCCACCATTCAGCCTGGAGATGTTGGATTTGTCATTCATTGGAGTCAAGAGCCAGTACACTGCCTGCCAACCTTGAGCTCCTCAGCCCCTTGAGCTCCTCAGCCCCTGCAGCTGTAAGAGTCGGGAAAAGCCTCCAGCTTGACTTTGATCCAAGAACTTTGGACTTCCCAGCTTCTATAAGTGTGTGAGCTATTTTCCTAAGATAAATCTCTTTCTCTCTCTCTCTCTCAATATATATATATATATATATATATATATACACATACATATATATATATATATATGTATATATAAGCTTTACTGGTTTTGTTTCTCTAGAGAACCCAGTCTAACACAGATGACTTCATCTGGTTCATATATCTTCTACCTTAACTCCCCAGTAACTATCATCAATAATGTTTCCTTGATTTTACTCAACCTTTCAAAAAATAATAAGCTTAATTATTTATTCTGAAATAAATGAAAATCATGTCATTCACTGCATAAGAGTTTAAGTCTCCACTGTTTCTCTACCAGAAAAGTGGTATTTGATATAATTTTGTGAGCACAGATGTAAATCAGTTGTTTAAATGGACATCTTATTTCTTCCAAGATCATAAGGGAGATCATAGGCTGGCATCCTTTCCTAAATCTCTGCTTCTTTTGCACTTCATTCTAGATTTTTTTTTTCTACTCCCTTAAGAAGCTCTAGTTTGTCAACTTAATGTTCTTTCAGTGCATTATTCTTACATCTTCTGCTCAAGTCACATAGAAAAATTGGGTGAAGAGTATTTTTTTTATATTTTGATAGAAAGAAAACAGTTATAAAACAATGTCAGAGGACTCTTTCTTATATCTATATGAAGACCTTCTCCATATTAAATTATCTATTTACAACTGATCATTTTAAAATATAAACTGTAAAAAATTAATTTCTGACTCTTAGTATATACCTGGCCTACTATATACTTGGAAGGTGCTCTGGTGGCCCAGTACCTAAGGCATTTGACTGCTGATTACTAACCAGAGGTTGACAGTTCAAACCCACCAGCAGTTCCATGGAAGGAATTTGGGGAAATCTACTTCTGTAAAGATTTTGTAAAGATTTACTGCCTTGGAAACTCAATAGGGGTCACTATGGGTTGGAATCAACTTTATGGCATTGTTTTATATATATATATATATATATATATATATATATACACACACACACACATACATAGCAACAACAACAAACACACACACACACACACACACACTTGGAGTGTTTAGGTAACACAAACAGTGAAGCATTCTACTTCTAGTTGAAATTTTGGTAGTTGTAATCCACCCAAAGGCCTAGTGTTTTAGATTGGATTTTCTAGATGAGTAAAACTAGTTAAACATATGTAGATAAATATATAGAGAAATTTATTTCAAGGAATTGGCTTATGTAGCTATACATGTCTTATATAATTGTGGGAGTTGGCAGATTGTAATCCTTGGGTCAGAGATCAGGCTGAAGGCTTTAGGCAAGCTGAAGATTCTTAGTGGTTCACATTGTTGCAGAAGCTTATGAATCCAAAATATGCAGATCAGGCAGCAGGCTGAAGCCTTCTCACATACCAAGAACTAAGATCAAGGAATGAGAAAAAGCACAGGATTGAAAGAGAGTGAGATTTGCCAAACATCCGTGTATATCATGGATGCAGTACCACCCCAAGGAAACTCCTCTTCCAAATGATTGCTCATATCAGATCATAAAATTGGATTTGCCAAACCACTGACAGTCATAACCTAGCCATGTTGACACATAACATTAGCCATCATAACTAGTTCTTTGCTTCTGAAAGGTCACATTCTTGAAAATTCTGTGGAACCTTACCATGAATTGGAATCAGCTTGAGGGCAATAAAACACAACAGTTACATATTTGCAGCTTTTTTCTCTATGATTCAATGTTTCCCACTCCATCCCCATGGCTTATTTAGGTGAACAACTCTACAATACAATTTGTGTGGCTTTTGTTATTAGGTGCTGTCAAGTTGGCTCCAACCTGTAGCGAAGCTATGTATAACAGAGTGATACACTACCTGGTCCTGTGCCTTCCTTAAAATCTTTGCTGTCCCGGAGCCCCTCTTTGGAGCTACTGTGTCAATCCATCTTGTTAAGGGTCTTTCCCCTTTTCACCAACCCTCTACTTTACTAAACATGATATGCTGTTCCAGGGACTTGTCCCTTCTGACAACAAGACTAAAGTAGGTGAGATGAATTCTGGCCATTCTTGCTTCTGGGGAACATTCTGGCTGCACTTCTTCCAGGACATATTGGTTCATTCTTCTGGCAGTTCTTTGCATTTTCAGTATTCTTTGTCAACCCATAATTCAAAAACAACTCTATTTCAGTCTTCCTGATTCACTGCCCTGTTTTCATGTGCATATGAGGAGACTGAAAACACTGTGGCTTGGGTTATACACCTCAGTCTTCAAAGTGACATCTTTGTAATTTTTCCATGGAGACTTTAGTCAAAAACTGGAGAACTTTCAAGTCAACATCTTTGTCTCAGAATGTTTACTTTTTTCAGGTGTGTGTCTTATCCCTATTATGTAGCCTATATCTATTGTGTACACTGAAGAGGAACTGATCATGTTGACATTCTATTTTCAGTATTAAATATGACTAAATATCTACAACATACTTTCCAATATTTAATTTTTCTAAAATGCTTAAGCATGTTTTCCATATATTATCATTTGCTTTTAGTTTTCACATAAGAAATTTTCTCTCCAACTTTTTAAATTAAACTTTTTATTTTAAAATAATTTCAGATTTATAGGTAAATTGCAAGGATAATACACAGGGCCCTCATAGGCTCCTACATAATTAATTTTTATCATCTTATATCTTACATTATCATCTTACATTAACATGGTACATTTAATAACCAATTTGGTAAATTACTACTAATTTAATTCCATTTGGGAGCTCTGGTAGCATAGTGCCTAAGGCACTTGACTACAACCAGAAGGCTGGTGGTTCAAATCCACCAACCACTCTTCGGAAGGAAGGTTGGACAATATACTTCTGTAGTGATACTGCCTCAGAAACCCAAGAAGTGGTCACTATGAGTTGGGTCTGACTCAATGGCAAATAACAACAACAACTAAATTCCATAAATTATTCAGATTCACCAGTTTTTCTACTAATGTACTCTCTTTTTTTTTCCCCTTTCCATGATCTAGCCCAAGGTAGCATAATCTGTTAAGTCAGTTTTTCCAAAGAACTATTTTTCTTCCATTTTCCTTCTTAGCATTTTGTAGAGTTAACCATAAAAAAAAAAAAAAGACAATAATTATATTAACTTGCTCTATATCAAAAGTAAAACAAGTATGATGGCTACTTTTTCCAATTCCTGGAAATGTATTATCAGATAAATAACATGGAGAACTAGTTTGCATTATTAAACAAAATGATTAGTGCTTCAATTCCATAGATTAATTTTTCCTATCACTTACACAGTTGTGATTACTAAGCAGTATGTAATCTTGATTCAAATAATTTGAAAACAATGCCCTTCAGAAAAAAACAATATCCCAATATTCTGGATCCATAGAAAACATTAGGCAATATGTTATTACAAAAGAGAAGATAGCCTACTGTAAAACTGTGTTACAAACATAAATATTCAGATTATTTTGAAAATCAACTGAAATTTTAACAGCAAAGATAACATTTAATTGTATTGTATATTAATATTCACTTGCCATGACTTCATTGGAAAGAGGTGCATTTAAATTCATATACCTTACATTCATCCACAATACTGTTTATCTTAATTTATCATTGGTGTTTACTGATATGCTTCAGTTATAAGAGAAGGTCAAACAGTCCTTCTCAGGGCATTTCAATCTCTGGCAACAATTTTTATTTGCTGATCATAAATGTACTTTAGATTTCTGTAGTGTTACTTTATGCAATAATGTCAAGGACAAACATTCTGAAGCATGCCTAATAACATTGAGCTCCATTTTCCTCTTACTACAATTCATCACCCCATTAAATTTAGAGATAACCATACATGCCTTTAGCTTGGTAGGGGGTGTATTGGATTTTCTTCAAAGTGTTGTGTTTTTCTTTTATAATTGCCCTCATCCTTCTTAGTTTGGAGAACGTCTGTGCCCAGAATAACACAAGGAATGAGAGTTAAGTCTGGTGGGGAAAAAAAAAAAAATACAATTCTACTAAATTGTCTATGCTTTCCTTTTCCTTCAATCTACTAAAGCAATATAAAAGTATATGCTTCTGAATGTAAATAATTCATGAATTAAATGAGAAAAATTATAGTAATTTAAAATATGCATGCTATATACTATATTTCTGTTGTTGGAAATGGTATAAACCATTTTTTTTTCAATTCCCTCAGAAAATGTGTGAGAATAAATTGATAAGAGCTATCCATATCTACTTAAGGCAAGTCTCTTTATTACTGTGCTACTTAGTAACAAATCAGTAGACTATAATTTCTCTTATGGTAAAAACTAGGAAGTTATTTGCTTGTGATTGCATCCACAAATAAGTTGATGAATGTTCTAGGCTAAGATATTTTGGAGAAAGCCAATTTCCCACCCAGTTAAAAATTCCCCTAAATTTCTCTTTATGTGTTAGCTTTTTTTTTCTTTTTACTGTTGTTGTTGTTAGGCACCATCAAGTCAGTTCCAACACTTAGTGACCCCATATACAACAGAACAAAACACTGCTCAGTCCTTTCTCATCCTCATAATCATTTCTATGTTTCAGTCCATTGTAGCAGCCACAGTGTCAATGAATCACATTGAGGGTCTTCCTCTTTTCTGCTGACCCTCTAGTTTACCATTCATTGGTTTGTGTGATGCTGTGGTACTGAATAGGTTTCAGTGAAATTTCCAAACTAAGATGGATTATGAAGTAAATTCTGTTGATCCACTCCTGAAAAGCAGCCAGTCAAAATTTTATGGATCACAATAGTACAATATACAACTTAACAGAGATAGCACAAGATTGGCAACATTTTATTGTGCATAGGGTCATCATTATTTGGGGCCCAACTTAATGAAAGGTAAGAACAACCAATAACAAGATCTGATATTCTAAAATTATGACCTAGAATAAATATTGATACATGTATAAGCACATATTGATCATTTTAAATTTAGTATTAATGAGGAGAGCTATCTTCATAAATTTTTAGCACTTTCAAAATTAATACATCATTTTCTTTTTACTCCAGATATTCTAGGGATATAAGTCTTCTAAGGAGTTTGCTTTTGTTTAGTAGAAATGTACTTAAGTATTATCTGACTCCTTAGCCCCAAAATACCTACAATGATGATCATTTCAGAACTGAGACTTTCAGAAGTAGGCAATATATTTTATATAGTTTTAATTTATTTCTATTTTATTAACATATTTAATGGATAAAATTTGGAATTTATGTTTTTCTTCTATTGAAGTTAATTAGTGAAGTCAGAGGCCATTGTAAAATTATTTCCTGTGTCTCTCTTTGAATAATAATGTTGTTTAACAAAATAAAGTCAGTGAAGTGTATACAATCATATTATCTAATGCTGTTTGTGATGCTTTAACATGCACTATCTGAGAACTGAAGAAAAACGTGTCTTTATCCTTGGAGTAATAAAAACAGGTAATTATGCATAGTTATGGACATTAAGTTCCAATTAAGACTCAATTTCAATAATATTCACAAATTTTCTCAAGTTTTAGTGATATGAAAGAAATCCAAGGAAACTCAAGGAAGTTAGATTTAGAGAGTTTTGCATGCATCACGATATTCTGGACATATAACCTATTCAACATTGTATCTCAATTTCCATTAGGACTTTGCACAGTTATCTCTATTAGAATTATAGACTTAGGAAAGATTTACCTTTTCAAAGTGTGAAAAAAAGCTGACTATTTAATTTTACTATCACAAAAGTATTTTATATGTTTATTGTAATGTTGCCTAACAGAATTTCACACATTTTCTTCTTGAAGTTAATACTATCAGTTTAGAACACCAATGAAGATTCCTCAAATTTAATATTGTTAAAAAGAATGTAACAACACAGAACAGCAGAAGAAAATGAGAGGTACATCAACTCCATTGCTTAAGAAATGAGAATATAGTTGAAATTTTATTTTCTTTAAAAAAAAAAGGAGAAAGCAAGCTAAATACTAATTTCATATTGTATCTAAATTTTGAAAACATCATACTTATTTACACATTCTGATCCAATAATTTTGGAAGTATTTATTTTTTATTTTACAGTACCTGTTTACATAAACTCTATTTTGATCATTCTAGATATTATTTTAAAGTAGCCTTTTGAAGATTTATCATGCATCAATACTGTGCTAAATCATATTGTATACCTCCCTATTAAAAATATTATTATGACCTTTGTACAGGTGAAGAAACAGTGGTTTATTGCCCTGAAATAAATTGACAACTATAACACAGTGAATGTTTAAGGTGAATATTAAACCAATGTCATGATCTAGTAAGCTTAACATATTTCCTTGTTAAGAAAAAGCATCATATGCATTTAAATGTAAATACCTGTTCCCCTTGTTATCACAGTCTTAGAGAAAGTTAAGGAGAAGAGGAAATAACATGTGGTCTGAAGACAGGTCATAGATTCACATCCAATTTAGGTCTCTTCTAAGGAGAAAAATAAGTATTATGAGAAAATATCTATATAGTGTTCTATAATCTGACCCAATAATAGCTTCTTCACCATAACACTTTTAGCCACCACGTGTCTGTCAGTTTGTCTACTGTGATGACTTGTGCATTATGATGCTGGAAGCTATGCCACCAGTATGGTAACTATCAAAGGGATCACTTTTGACTTACAGGTTTCAGCAGACCTTCTAGACTAAGCTTATAGACTAGGAATAGGACCTGGTCATCTACTTCTGGGAAAAGATAAACCAGTGAGAATCTTTTGGAAAACAACAGAACACTGTGATACTATACTGGAAGAGGAGCACCTCAAATTGGAAGGCATGCATAATACAAGTGGAGAAAAGCTGCTTCTTCAAAAAACATTAAATTCTAATGACGTATATGGAAAAAAGCTTTTGGGAACTTCATTTGCTTATGTGACATGAGTCAAAATAAAAAGAAACATCTGCAAACAATGATTAGCAATTGGAGCATTGAATGTCCAGAGTATCAAACAAGAAAAATTTAAAGTTGTCAAAAGTGAAAGAGAATGCTTGAAATTGATATCCTAGTCTTTGTGAGCTGAAATGGACTGGTATTGGTGATTTTGAGTTAGAAAATCAAATGATCTACTGTGCCTGTTGTTGTTGTTGTTAAGTGCCATCTAGTCGTTTCCGACTCATTGCAACCCCATGCACAGCAGAACAAAACACTGCCCGATCCCGCGCCAGCCCCACAATCCCTGCTATACTTGAGCCCATCATCGCAGCCACCATGTCAATCCATCTCGTTGAAGGCCGCCCTCTCTTTCATCGACCCTCCACCCTACCAAGCATGACATCCTTCTCCAGGGAATGGTCCCTTCTGACAACATGACCAAAATAGGTGAGATGAAGTCTGGCCATTCTTGCTTCCAAGGAGCATTCTGGCTGCACTTCCTCCAGGACAGATCTGTTAGTTCTTTGAGCAGTCCATGGTACTTTCAGCATTCTCCACCAGCACCACAACTCAAAAGCATCAACTCTTCTTCGGTCTTCCTTATCCATTGTCCAGCTCTCACATGCATACGAGGTGATTGGAAATATCATGACTTGTGTCAGGTGCACCTTAGTCCTCAAGGAGATATCCTTGCTCCTCAGCACTTGATACAGTTCCTTCACAGTTGACTTTCCCAATGCTACACGTCGTCTAATGTCCTGAATGCTGCTCCCGTTGACATTTATTGTAGAACCAAGCAACGTGAATTTTTTGACAACCTCAATCTTCTCTCCATTTATTGTGATGCTGCTCATTGGTCCAGTTGTGAGGATTTTTGTTTTCTTTATATTGAGACGTAATCCATATTGCAGACTGTATTCTACTGTGCCTAGTATGAGAAATTGATGATGATTAGTGTGGCATTTATCATTAAAAAAAAAAAATTAATATCTATCCTGAAGTACACTTTCAGTAATAGGTTAATATCCATAAAATACAAAAAAAAAGATAAGTTAATATGACTATTATTCCAATTTATTCATCAACTACTAACATTAAAGATGAAGAAATTGAAATATTTTACCAAATTCTGCTGTCTGAATTTGATAAAACATGCAAAAAAATGCATTGATAATTACTGGTAATTGGAATACAAAAGCTGGAAAAAAATAGAAAAAGGATGAGCTGAAAGTATAGCTTTGGTGATAAAAACAATATTGGGCATCACATTATAAAATTTTGCAAGATTAAGAACTTATTCAATGAAATATTTTTTTCAACAACGTTGATCTCACCAAATGAAATATACAATAATCAAATCAAATACATGTGTAGAAAAAGACTAAGGATAAACTCAATATAACTAGTTAGAACAAAGCCAGTGACCAACTTTAGACCATCAATTGCTCATATAAAAGTTAAAGTTGAAGCTGAAGAAAGTTAAAACAAGTCCACAAGAGCAGAGTACAAACTTTAGTTTAATCTGACCTGAATTTAGAGAGTATCGCAAGAATAAACTTGATACATTGAACACCAATTACAGAAGAATAAAAGAGTTGTGAAATTATGTCAAGGGATTCATACATGAAGAAAGCAAAAGATCATTTAAAATAATGGAAAGAAGTGGAAAACAATAAAACATGTCTGAAGAGATTTTGAAACTTGCTTTTGGATAATGAATAGCTAAAGCAAATAGAAGAAATGATCAAGCAAAAGAGCTGAACAGGAAATTTCAAAGGACAGCTTGAGAAGACAATGTAAAGTATTATTTTGAAATATACAAAGACATGTAATAAGAAGACCAAAAGGAAATAATACCTTAGGCATTTCTCAAACTAAAAGAAATGAAAAACAATCAAGCCTCAAATTGCAACATTCGTGGATTCTGTAGGCAAAGAATTAAACAACCTATGTAGCGTCAAAAGAAGATGGAAGGACTACACAGAGTCTCTGTACCCAAAAAGTTGTTCAACATTCAACCACTTCAGGAGATAATATATGATCAAGAACCAACAGTAATGAAGGCAGAATTCCAAGCTGTACTGAAGGCACTGGTGAAAACAAGGCTTCAAGGGAGTTCCAGTAAGATGGCAGAA